>NC_062232.1:131559177-131720120 GCF_902686445.1 Sciurus carolinensis
TCTCTTTGATAGCAGCCAACCCAGCTGGGTAAGGTGATATCTCCCTGTGGTTTTGATTTGCATTTCCTTGATGATTAGTGATGCTGAACATCTTTTCATACACCTGTTGGCCATTCATGTCTTCTTTAGAGTTATGTCTATTAGGGACTTGGACAATTTTTTAACTGGGTTATTTCTTTTGAGTAGTATGAATTCCTTATATATTTTGAATACTAACCTGTTATATCAGGTATATGGTTTACAAATATTTTATTCCGATATGTAGGTTGCTTTTCCATTTTGTTGACTTTTTTTTTTAACTATGTAGAGGCTTTTTAGTTTAATGTAGTTCCATTGGTTTATTTTTGCTTTTGCTGCCTTAGTTTTTGGATTCATATGCAAAAAATCATTGCCTAAAACAATAAAATACTTTCCCTCTGATTTCTTCCAGGTGTTTTATGATTTCAGGTCTTATGTTTTTAAGTCTTTAATCCATTTTAAATTGTTTTGTGTATGGTGTACGATAAGAGTCCAATTTCATTCTTTTGCATGTGGATATCGAGTTTCCCAATATTTGAAGAGATTGTCCTTTCCCTCTCTCTGTTCATAGCATCCTGGTCAAATACTATTGGTGAATACGCATGAGTCTATTTCTGGGCTTTCTATTCTGCACCATTGTTCTATGTGTCTTTTCATGCCAGAAATATACTGTTTGGGTTACTATACCTTTGTAATATAATTTGAAACCACTAAAGTGTGATGCCTCTGACCTTTTTTCCTTTGTCAAGAAAGCTCTAGCTATATGGGTCTTTCGTACTTATATATAAATTTTAGAATTGTTTTCTCTATTCTGTGAAAAATATCACTGGAAATTTAGATAGGCATTGTATTGAACATGTATGTCACTTTGGGTAGTATGGGCGTTTTAGCAATAATGATTCTCCAATTTGTGAATATAGAATATCTTTCCATTTATTTGTGTTTTCTTCAATTTATTTAATCAATGTTTTATAGTTTCCAGTGTATAGATATTTATCTTCCTTGGTTATATTTATTTCTAAGTATTTTATCCTTTTTTGATACTATCAAAAATGGGGCTGATTTCTTCATTTCCTTTTCTAATAGATAGTTCTCTAGATAGTAACAATAAAATTTAGGGTGAGAGCTAGTCATTCCAGAAAAGCAAACCACGTGATTTAAGGGGCTTTAGGTCATACCCAGAGAGCTGCAGACTGACATGAAGCCAGTAGGCAGTCAGTCAATCATGCCTGTTTAATGAAACTTCAGTAACAATTCTGAACACTAAGATTTGATTACACTTCTCTGTTGGGCAATAATCCATGCTTGATGTTACACAGTAATGCCAATAATGTAATATGTCCTGACTTTATGAGGACAGAAGTTCCACATTTATTACCTTTCCAAACTCTACCAAACAAACTTCTTCCCTTGGATAATCTTAAATCTGTATCCTGTCTTCAATAAAAAAATAACTATTACAGTATTCACAGAATTATATGAGTACTTCTAGCAAACTACCAAATGTAAAGGTGGTTTTGGGAACCTATTAGTTTCAGAAGTGAGGATGGGGGCTGGCATTGTTACTCAGTGGTAGGGCACGTGACTGGCATATATGAGGCACTGGGTTCAATTCTCAGTACCACATACAAATAAATTAAAATAGGTTCATCGACAACTAATAAAAATATTTAAAAAGAAGTTAGGGCAGTTTTTGGAACTGTGCCTTTTAAACCATATGATTGTTTAGTTTCTCAGTTTCTTAACTGTTTGCAATTATTTACAAAAGAAATGTATCAATATTTAGAAAATTATAAGGGGAAATCACTTAAATTTTAGAATTTTATACCAGTTAAAACATTGTTCAAATATGAGAGATAGGGAACAAATTCATTCCTGAAAAGACTTAGATCCTTCTGAAGAAAATGTGTCAGGACATACTTCCAATAAAAAGTAAATCATAGGGCTGGGGAGATAGCTCAGCTGGTAGAGTGCTTGCTTTGCAAGCACAAGGCCCTGAGTTCGATCCCCAGTACGGCAAAAAAAAAAAAAAAAAGTAAATCATGATAAAGACCCCAAGAAGGAGGAATATAACAATGGATAAGAAAAAATTAGTAATTAATGAAACTAATACATCTAGTTTTGTGATTCAATAAATTGGAATGGAGATTCCTTCACAGTTCTCAGGTCAACATCTGAACACTGACAGATAACTTGTTTAAGATCAGTTTAGCTAGTAAAAAAAAATAATTGTCACAACTTACCAAACCTTTCCATGGGACTGTGTATGGGGGGTAGGTTAAAGAGAACAAGATATGAACAGCCAGGCCCCGTAGGACCCCTGGCCGGACTGACTGAGCCCCGTCTCCAGGATCCCTCAGCCCGACCGATCACTCCCTGCCTCTGGGGCCTTCACATCAACTGACTGCTCCCTGCCGCCAGGACCCCAGACCAACTGACTGCATCTTATCACCAGGACCCCAGACCGACTGATTGCACCCGGCATCCAGGATCCCACAACCACACCAAACACACCCGACTGCCAGATTCCCTGCCTGACAAACCGCACCCCGCCTCCAGGACTTCCTGCTGACCATGGCCACACCCAGAGCTGCAGCTCCCCATTTGCCAAAACAATTCGAAGCCAGAGCGGTCATCTTGGATAATCCTGGAAGCCCTAGCTCCAATCTTTAGGTGGGGCAAATCCCATCCTGAGATGCCTGCTGGAGGCTTGAAGCTCATTGTCAGGTACCTCTCATGCATCAGGCTACTGAACACTGGGAGGTTTCATTAGTATATGACTGTTATACAGTAGATTTTCTTTTTTCTCCTTACTGAAAAAATTTAAGTTTTTATTTCTTTACTTTTCTTGCTCTCTTTTCCTTTTGTTTACCTGTTCCCTCTCTTTCTCCTTTTTTTGCATGCTAATATCCAATTTCTTTTGATTACACTCTCAACCTTTCTATTATCTAGAACTTCTGTATATTCTCTTCTTATCCCATTAACAGCCACATTCTACATCCCTCTGCATCCTCTTTGTCCTCCATTAGAAACTGCAGACTTTATTGCAAATCTGTTTGCTTTACTGAAGATAATATTTGAACTCATTCTGTTTATTATGACAATATTGTTATTGTCCTCATAGGGGCTATTTGGTCTAGGATTGCATAGTGTCTGAATTGGGCACTGTTAATATTGATCTCCCCTTAAAGAAAGGGTTTTGGAAACCTATAGGGCCACTATAAGCCTATAGGGGGAAATCTGCAATACCCCAGATCTGCTCTGCTACAGGGGAAGATACATGAACAACATGAAAAAACAAAGGAAGAAAATGATCCAAACAAATCTAGAGTCTATATTAATAGAATCCAATGCCAGTATGTTAGAAGAAATGTCAGAAAAGGACTTCAGATTATACACGATTAAGATGATTCACGAAGCAAAGGATAAGATAAGAGAGCAAATGCAGGCGATGAATGATAATACCAATAAGCTGAAAGAGCAACTGCAGGAAGCCAAAGATCATTTCAACAAAGAGATAGAGATTCTCAAAAAAAAACCAAACAGAAAACCTTGAAATGAAGGAAAAAATAAACCAAATAAAAAACTCAATGGAAAGCATCACCAACAGACTAGACCACTTGGAAGACAGAACCTCAGACAATGAAGACAAAATATTTAATCTTGAAAATAAAGTTGCCCAAACAGAGAAGATGATAAGAAATCATGAACAGAATCTCCAAGAACTATGGGACATCATGAAAAGACCAAATTTAAGAATTATCAGGATTGAGGAAGGCACAGAGATACAAACCAAAGGAATGAACAACCTATTCAATGAAATAATATCAGAAAATTTCCCAAGCCTGAAGAATGAAATGGAAAATCAAATACAAGAGGCTTACAGAACACCAAATGCACAAAATCACAACAGATCCACAACAAGGCACATCATAATGAAAATGCCTAACATTCAAAATAAAGATAGAATTTTGAAGGCCGCAAGAGAAAAGCATCAGATTACATATCGGGGGAGACCAATATGGATAGCAGCCAACTTCTCAACCCAGACTCTAAAAGCTAGAAGGGCCTGGAACAACATATTTCAAGCTCTGAAAGAACATGGTTGCCAACCAAGAATCCTATACCCAGCAAAACTAACCTTCAGATTTGAAGATGAAATAAAATCCTTCCATGATAAACAAAAGTTAAAAGAATTTACAAATAGAAAGCCTGCACTACAGAATGTTCTCAACAAAATATTCCATGAGGAGGAAATGAAAAACAACAATGGAGGTCAGCAAAGGGAGGAACTACCTTAGAGAAAAACCACTCAAAGGAGAAACCAAGCCAACTAAAAAACCAAAAATAAGCCAAATGACTGGGAATACAAATCATATCTCAATAATAACCCTGCACGTTAATGGCCTAAACTCATCAATCAAAAGACATAGACTGGCAGAATGGATTAAAAAGAAAGATCCAACAATATGCTGCCTGCAAGAGACTCATCTCATAGAAAAAGACATCCACAGACTAAAGGTGAAAGGATGGGAAAAAACCTACCATGCACATGGACTCGGTAAAAAAGCGGGGGTTTCCATCCTTATATCAGATAAAGTGGACATCAAGCCAAAGTTAGTCAGAAGGGATAAAGAAGGACATTTCATACTGCTTAAGGGAACCATGAATCAGGAAGACATAACAATAGTAAATATTTATGCCCCAAACAATGGTGCATCCCTCTACATCAAACAAATCCTTCTCAATTTCAGGAATCACACAGACCACAACACAATAATTCTGTCACCACTAGATAGATCTTCCAAACAAAATCCAACCAAAGAAACCATAGAACTCAATAACACAATCAATAACCTAGACTTAATAGACATATATAGAATATTCCATCCATCAATGAGTGGATTCACTTTCTTCTCAGCAGCACATGGAACCTTCTCGAAAATAGACCATATGTTATGCCACAAAGCAGCCCTTAGGAAATGCAAAAAATAGAGATACTGCCTTGTGTTCTATCATATTATAATGGACTGAGAGTAGAAATCAATGACAAAATAAAAAACAGAAATTACTCCAACACCTGGACACTAAATAATATGCTACTGAATGAAACATGGATAATAAAAAACATCAGGGAAGAGATAAAAAAATTCTTAGAGGTCAATGAGAACAATGATACAACATATCAAAATCTCTGGAACACTATGAAAGCGGTAGTAAGAGAAAAATTCATTGCATGTAGCACATTCCAGAAAAGAATGAAAAGTCAACAACTAAATGACCTAACATTACAGCTCAAAGCCTTAGAAAAAGAAGAACAGAATAACAGCAAAAGTAGTAGAAGACAGGAAATAATTAAAATCAGAGCTGGAATCAATGAAATTGAAAGAAAAGAAACAATTCAAAAAATTGACAAAACAAAAAGTTGATTCTTTGAGAAAGTAAACAAAATAGACAAACCCTTAGCCACACTAACAAAGAGAAGGAGAGAGAAAACTCAAATTACTAAAATTCGTGATGAAAAAGGAAATATCATGACAGACACCACTGAGATACAGAACATAATGAGAAGCTACTTTGAAAATCTGTATTCCAACAAAATAGAAACTACCGAAGACATTGACAAATTTCTAGAGACATATGCTCCTCCCAAACTGAACCAGGAGGACATACACGATTTAAACAGATCAATATCAAGCAATGAAATAGAAGAAGCCATTAAAAATTTACCATCCAAGAAAAGCCCAGGACCAGAGGGATTCTCAGTCGAGTTCTACAAGACCTTCAAAGAAGAACTCATTCCAATACTTCTCAAAGTATTCCAGGAAATAGAAAAGGAGGGTACCCTACCAAACTCATTCTATGAAGCTAATATCATCCTCATACCCAAACCAGGTAAAGACACATTAAGGAAAGAAAATTTTAGACCAATATCCTTCATGAATATAGATGCAAAGATCCTTAACAAAATATTGGCAAACCATATCCAAAAACATATTAAGAAAATTGTGCACCACAATCAAGTGGGGTTCATCCCTGGAATGCAAGGATGGTTTAACATCCGTAAATCAATAAACGTAATCCATCATGTCGATAGACATTTTTTTTTCTTTTTTTTTGCGGTACTGGGGATCGAACTCAGGGCCTTGTGCTTGTGAGGCAAGCACTTTTACCAGCTGAGCTATCTCCCCAGCCCCATGTCAATAGACTTAAGGATAAGAATCATATGGTTATTTCAATTGACACGGAAAAAGCGTTCGACAAAATACAACACCCCTTCGTGCTCAAAACACTAGAAAAAATAGGGATAGTAGGAACATACCTGAACATTGTAAAGGCTATTTATGCTAAGCCCAAAGCCAACATCATTCTTAATGGAGAAAAACTGAAACCATTCCCTTTAAAAACAGGAACAAGACAGGGATGTCCTCTTTCACCACTTCTATTCAACATTGTCCTCGAAACTCTAGCCAGAGCAATTAGGCAGACTAAAGAAATTAAAGGGATACGAATAGGAAAAAAGAAACTTAAGTTGTCACTATTTGCAGATGACATGATTCTATATTTAGAGGATCCAAGAACCTCCTCCAGAAAACTTCTAGACCTCATCAATGAATTCAGCAAAATAGCAGGCTATAAAATCAACATACATAAATGTAAAGCACTTTTATATGCAAGCGATGAAACAGCTGAAAGGGAAATGAGGAAAACAACTCCATTTGCAATAGCCTCAAAAAAAATAAAATACTTGGGAATCAATCTAACCAAAGAGGTAAATGATCTCTACAATGAAAACTACAAAACATTGAAGAAAGAAATTGAGGAAGACCTTAGAAGATGGAAAGATCTCCTATGTTCTTGGATAGGCAGAATTAATATTATCAAAATGGTCATATTACCAAAAGTGCTACACAGATTCAATGCAATTCCAATTAAAATCCCAATGATGGACCTTGCAGAAATAGAGCAAGCAATCATGAAATTCATCTGGAAGAATAAGAAACCCAGAATAGCTAAAGCAATCCTTAGCAGGAAGAGCGAAGCAGGGGGTATCGCAATACCAGAACTTCAACTATACTACAAAGCAATAGTAACAAAAACAGCATGGTATTGGTACCAAAATAGAAAGGTGGATCAATGGTACAGAATAGAGGACACGGACACAAACCCAAATAAATACAATTTTCTCATACTAGACAAAGGGGCCAAAAATATGCAATGGAGAAAAGAAAGCCTCTTCAACAAATGGTGCTGGGAAAACTGGAAATCCATATGCAGCAGAATGAAACTAAACCCCTATCTCTCACCCTGTACAAAATTCAACTCAATATGGATCTAGGACCTTGAAATCAGAACAGAGACCCTGCATCTTTTAGAAGAAAAAGTAGGTCCAAATCTTCAACTTGTTGGCTTAGGATCAGACTTCCTTACCGGGATTCCCATAGCACAAGAAATAAAAGCAAGAATCAACAACTGGGATAGATTCAAACTAAAAAGCTTTCTCTCAGTAAAGGAAACTCTCAGCAATGTGAAGAGAGAGCCTACAGAGTGGGAGAAAATCTTTGCCACTCATACTTCAGATACAGCAATAATTTCCAGAATATATAAAGAACTCAAAAAACTCTACACCAAGAATACAAATAACCCAATCAACAAATGGGCTAAGGAAATGAACAGACACTTCACGGAAGAAGATGTACAAGCAATCAACAAACATATGAAAAAATGTTCACCCTCTTTAGTAATAAGAGAAATGCAAATCAAAACTACACTAAGATTCCATCTCACCCCAATTAGAATGGCGATTATCAAGAACACAAGCAACAATAGGTGTTGGCAAGGATGTGGGGAGAAAGGTACACTCATACATTGCTGGTGGGGCTGCAAATTAGTGCAGCCACTCTGGAAAGCAGTATGGAGATTCCTTAGAAAACTTGGAATGGAACCACCATTTGACCCAGCTATCCCACTCCTCGGCCTACACCGAAAGGACTTAAAATTAGCATACTACAGAGATACAGCCACATCAATGTTCATAGCTGCTCAGTTCACAGTAGCCAGACTGTGGAACCAACCTAGATGTCCTTCAATTGATGAATGGATAAAGAAACTGTGGTATATATATACAATGGAATATTACTGAGCTATAAAGAATGATAAAATTATGGCATTTGCAGGCAAATGGATGAAATTGGAGAATATCATGCTAAGTGAGATAAGCCAATCTCAAAAATCCAAAAGACGAATAATCTCACTGATAAGCGGATGATGACACATAATGGGGGGTGGGAGGGGGCAAGAATGGAGGAAGGAGGGACTGTATAGAGGAAAAAGAGAGGTGGGAGGGGTGGGGGGAAGTAAAATATAACGGAATGAATCAAACATCATTACCATATGTAAATGTATGATTACGCAAATGGTATGCTGTTACTCCACGTACAAACAGAAACAACATGTATCCCATTTGGTTACAATAAAAATAAATTTAAAAAAAAAGAGAACAAGATATAAAAATTTCTGTGAGAATGACAAAGAAAATATGAACAGCTAGATAATTTCTTCTGCAGCTGTAAGGAGACTGGGGGAGCTGCATTCACACCTCTGTAGTAGACTGAATGATGGATCCAAAGATGTGTCCACATCACAATCCCAGTGAATGTGACATTATTTGTACAAACAGTCTTTACGGATGTCAATGATCTTCAGAAAGGAGAGCATCTTGGATTATTCAGATGGACCCTAAATGCTACCACAAATGTCCTTATAGAAACAAGGTAGAAGGGGATTTCACAGACACACACAGACACACACACACACACACACGAGGTGATATGAACATGTTGGCAGAGACTGCATTAACAGACATAAATCAAGGAATACCAGCACCCAACAGAAATGGGAAGGAAGAAACAAATTCTCTTCAAAAGCCTCTGGTATAATATAAGGGCCATTTTCATTCTTTTGCATGTACACATCCAGTTTTCCCAACATTATTTATTGAAAAGACTGTCCTTTCTCCAACGCATGTTGTTAAAACTTTGTTGAAAATCAGTTGACTAGATGCATGGGTTTACTTCTAGGCTATTTTATACTATTGGTTGTGTGTTGGTTTTCATGGCAATACTATATTATTTGGATTACTACAGCTTTGTAGTATATTTCAAAGTCAGTTTTGTTCTTTTTTTTTTTTTTTTTAAAGATTGCTTTGACTATTCAGGATCCTCTTTAGTTCCACAAAGATTTTAGGAGAGATCCAAGATGGCGGCCTAGAGGGAGACTGCACCCCCGGTCGCTCCACAACCCAGGAGCTAAGAGGGGGAGGCATAGAGAGACTCGGACTGAAATAGAGCCACGGGTGAGTCTGCCCACTGGGTAAAGCTCAGCCCGGGTGGCAGGCCCAGATAGAGGTGGCTTAGCGGAGCCGGGCAGGGCAGCTAGAGTCATCCACAGGCAGTCCTGCGCACTCTGGCGGTGGGCCCCGCCCACACGGCCAGCTGCACGGTGCAGGCCCACAGTGAGAGCATTTCCGCACAGAGCCAGTTCCAAACCGTGGAACCAGTAGGGGGCTAGGGGCAGTATTCTTCGAATGAGCTGCTTTATCAGATTCCTCCAAGACATCAGGCTACTGAAGACTGGGAGGTGATACACTGGAAATCTACTGGGACACTATAAGCCAATAGTGGAAAACTGCAATATCTCAGGGTCCCACTGACAACTGACCATTATGAGAAAACAAGGGAAGAAAATGTCCCAAACAAACCTAGATACTACATCAATAAAACCCAATGACAGCACAGCAGAAGAAATGTCAGAAAGGGAGTTCAGAATGTACGTAATTAAAACGATCAGGGAAGCTAATGAGGAGATGAAAGAGCAAATGCAGGCATTGAAGGAGGAGATGAAAGAGCAAATGCAGGCATTAAATGATCGCACCAATCAACAGTTAAAAGACCAAATACGGGAAGCAAGAGATCATTTCAATAAAGAGTTAGAGATACTGAAAAAAAACCAAACTGAAATCCTTGAAATGAAGGAAACAATAAACCAAGTTAAAAACTCCATAGAAAGCATAACCAATAGGATAGAACACCTGGAAGACAGAACCTCAGACATTGAAGACAAAATATTTAACCTTGAAAACAAAGTTGAACAAACAGAGAAGATGGTAAGAAATCATGAACAGAATCTCCAAGAACTATGGGATATCATGAAAAGGCCAAATTTGAGAATTATTGGGATTGAGGAAGGCTTAGAGAAACAAACCAAAGGAATGAACAATCTATTCAATGAAATAATAACAGAAAATTTCCCAAATCTGAAGAATGAAATGGAAAACCAAGTACAAGAGGCTTATAGAACTCCAAACATACAAAATTACAACAGACCCACACCAAGGCACATTATTATGAAAATACCTAACATACAAAATAAAGACAGAATTTTAAAGGCCGCGAGAGAAAAGAATCAAATTACATTCAGAGGGAAACCAATAAGAATATCAGCAGATTTTTCAATCCAGACCCTAAAAGCTAGAAGGGCCTGGAACAACATATACCAAGCCCTGAAAGAAAATGGATGCCAACCAAGAATCTTATACCCAGCAAAACTTACCTTCAAATTTGACGATGAAATAAGATCCTTCCATGATAAACAAAAGCTAAAGGAATTTACAAAAAGAAAGCCAGCATTACAGAACATTCTCAGCAAAATATTCCATGAGGAAGAGATGAAAAACAACGATGCAAATCAGCAACAGGAGGCGCTAGCCTAAAGGAATAGCCAAATAAAGGAGAAACCAAATCATGTCAAAAACAAATATGAGTCAATTGACTGGGAATACAAATCATATCACAATAATAACCCTGAATGTTAATGGCCTGAATTCATCAATCAAAAGACACAGACTGGCAGATTGGATTAAAAAGAAAAATCCAACAATATGCTGCCTGCAAGAGACTCATCTCATAGAAAGAGACACCCATAGACTAAAGGTGAAAGGATGGGGAAAAACATACCATGCACACGGACACAGCAAAAAAGCTGGAGTATCCATCCTCATCTCAGATAATGTGGACTTCAAACCAAAACTAGTCAGAAGGGATAAAGAAGGACATTACATGCTGCTTAAGGGAAGCATAAATCAGCAAGACATAACAATCATAAATATCTATGCCCCGAACATTGGCTCATCCACGTACGTCAAACAAATCCTTCTCAATTCCAGAAATCTAATAGACCACAACACAATAATACTAGGCGATTTTAACACACCTCTCTCACCACTGGATAGATCGTCCAAACAAAAATTGAATAAAGAAACTATAGATCTCAACAACACAATCAGCAATTTAGACTTAACGGACATATATAGAATATACCATCCAACACAGAATGAATACACTTTCTTCTCAGCAGCACATGGATCCTTCTCTAAAATAGACCATATTTTATGCCACAAAGCTACTGTTAGTAAATACAAGAAGATAGAGATACTACCTTGTACTCTATCAGATCATAATGGATTGAAATTAGAAATAAATGACAGAATAAAAAACAGAAACTTCTCCAATACCTGGAGACTAAATAATACAGTATTATATGATGAATGGATAACAGAAGACATCAGGAGGGAAATAAAAAAATTCTTAGAAGTAAACGAGAACAAAGACACATCATATCAAAATCTCTGGGACACTATGAAAGCAGTACTTAGAGGAAGATTTATTTCATGGGGTGCATTCAAAAACAGAAGTAGAAATCAACAAATAAACGAGTTAACACTACAGCTCAAAGCACTAGAAAAAGAAGAGCAGACCAATACCAAAAGAAGTAGAAGACAGGAAATAGTTAAAATCAGAGCCGAAATCAACGAAATCGAAACAAAAGAAACAATCGGAAAAATTAATAAAATAAATAGTTGGTTCTTTGAAAAAATAAATAAAATTGATAAACCCTTAGCCACACTAACAAAGAGAAAGAGGGAGAAAACTCAAATTACTAAAATTCGGAATGAACAAGGAAACATCACAACAGACACGAGTGAAATACAAAACATAATTAGAAGCTATTTCGAAAGTCTATACTCCAACAAAACAGAAAACCTCGAAGACATCAACAAATTTCTAGAGACATATGAACTACCTAAACTGAACGAGGAGGACATACACAACTTAAATAAACCAATTTCAAGCAATGAAATAGAAGAGGTCATCAAAAGCCTACCAACAAAGAAAAGTCCAGGACCAGATGGGTTCTCAGCCGAGTTCTACAAAACCTTTAAAGAAGAGCTCATTCCAATACTCCTCAAACTATTCCATGAAATAGAAGAGGAGGCAACCCTACCAAACTCGTTCTATGAAGCCAATATCACCCTGATACCTAAACCAGACAGAGACACATCGAGGAAAGAAAATTTCAGACCAATATCCTTAATGAACATCGATGCAAAAATTCTCAACAAAATTTTAGCAAATCGCATACAAATATATTAAAAAGATAGTGCACCACGATCAAGTGGGTTTTATCCCAGGGATGCAAGGTTGGTTCAACATTCGGAAATCAATAAATGTCATTCACCATATCAACAGACTTAAAGTTAAGAATCACATGATTATTTCAATAGATGCAGAAAAAGCATTTGATAAAATACAGCATCCCTTCATGCTCAAAACACTAGAAAAAATTGGGGTAGTGGGAACATTCCTAAACATTATAAAGGCCATCTATGCTAAGCCCATGGCTAATATCATTCTAAATGGTGAAAAACTGAAAGCGTTCCCCCTAAAAACTGGAACAAGGCAGGGATGCCCTCTTTCACCGCTTCTATTCAACATCGTCCTTGAGACTCTAGCCAGAGCAATCAGACAAACCAAAGAAATTAAAGGGATACGAATAGGAAAAGAAGAACTCAAACTATCCCTGTTCGCTGATGACATGATTATATATTTAGAGGAACCTGGAAATTCCACCAGAAAACTTTTAGAACTCATAAGTGAATTCAGTAAAGTAGCAGGTTACAAGATCAATGCTCATAAATCCAATGCATTTTTATACATAAGTGATGAATCTTCAGAAAGAGAAATTAGGAAAACTACCCCATTCACAATAGCATCGAAAAAAATAAAATACTTGGGAATCAATCTCACAAAAGAGGTGAAAGACCTCTACAATGAGAACTACAGAACACTAAAGAAAGAAATTCAAGAAAACATTAGAAGATGGAAAGATCTCCCATGTTCCTGGATAGGCAGAATTAATATCGTCAAAATGGCTATACTACCTAAAGTGCTATACAGATTCAATGCAATTCCAATTAAAATCCCAATGATGTACCTCGCAGAAATAGAGCAAGCAATTATGAAATTCATCTGGAAGAATAAAAAACCTAGAATAGCTAAAGCAATCCTCAGTAGCAAGAGCGAAGCAGGGGGTATTGCAATACCAGATCTTCAACTCTACTACAAAGCAATAGTAACAAAAACGGCATGGTATTGGTACCAAAATAGACAGGTAGATCAATGGTACAGAATAGAGGACATGGACACAAACCCAAATAAATACAATTTTCTCATACTAGACAAAGGTTCCAACAATATGCAATGGAGAAAAGATAGCCTCTTCAACAAATGGTGCTGGGAAAACTGGAAAACTATGTGCAATAGAATGAAATTAAACCCCTATCTCTCACCCTACACAAAACTCAACTCAAAATGGATCAAGGACCTCGGAATCAGACCAGAGACCCTGCATCTTATAGAAGAAAAAGTAGGTCCAAATCTTCAACTTGTTGGCTTAGGATCAGATTTCCTTAACAGGACTCCCATAGCACAAGAAATAAAAGCAAGAATCAACAACTGGGATAGATTCAAACTAAAAAGCTTTCTCTCAGCAAAGGAAACTATCAGAAATGTGAAGAGAGAGCCTACAGAGTGGGAGAATATCTTTGCCAACCATACCTCAGATAGAGCGCTAATTTCCAGAATCTATAAAGAACTCAAAAAACTCTACACCAAGAATACAAATAATCCAATCAACAAATGGGCTAAGGAAATGAACAGACACTTCACAGAAGAAGATGTACAAGTAATCAACAGATATATGAAAAAATGTTCAACATCCCTAGTAATAAGGGAAATGCAAATCAAAACTACCCTAAGATTTCATCTCACCCCAATTAGAATGGCGATTATCAAGAATACAAGCAATAATAGGTGTTGGCGAGGATGTGGTGAAAAAGGAACACTCATACATTGCTGGTGGGGTTGCAAATTAGTGCAGCCACTCTGGAAAGCAGTGTGGAGATTCCTCAGAAAGCTTGGAATGGAAACACCATTTGACCCAGCTATCCCACTCCTTGGCCTATACCCAAAGGACTTAAAATCAGCATACTACAGAGATACAGCCACATCAATGTTCATTGCTGCTCAATTCACCATAGCCAGATTGTGGAACCAACCTAGATGCCCTTCAGTTGATGAATGGATAAAGAAACTGTGGCATATTTATACAATGGAATATTACTCCGCAATGAAGAATGATAAAATTATGGCATTTGTAGGCAAATGGTCGAAATTGGAGAATATCATGCTAAGTGAGATAAGCCAATCTCAAAAAACTAAAGGACGAATGATCTCGCTGATAAGCGGATGAGGACATATAATGGGGGGTGGGACGGGCTAGCATTAGGTTTAGGGTTAGGTTTAGAGTTAGGCTAAGGAGAGCGGTAAGAATGAAGGAAAGAAGGACTGTGTAGAGGGAAAAGAGGGGTGGGAGGGGTGGGAGGGGTGGGAGGGGTGGGGGGGAGGGGAAAAATAAAATAAACATCATTACCCTATGTAAACGTAAAAAAATTAAAAAAAAAAAACTAAAAAAAAAAAAAAAAAGATTTTAGGATTTTTTTCTATTCCTGTGAAGAATGTCATTGGTATTTTGATAAGAACTGCATTGAATCTGTAGATCATTTTAGGATGTAATAATATTAATTCTTCCAACCCATTAACTATATAACCATTCATTTATTTGTGTCACCTTCTATTTCTTTTTACCAATGTTTTAGTTTTTTTATTGTAGAGATTGTACTACTTGGTTAAATCTACTCCTAGGGTATTTGTCTGTTTTGTAGTTGTTATAAATGGATGACTTTCACTATTGGCATATAGAAATGCTGATTTTTTTTTAAATTAGATGTTGATGAACTTTTTTTTTCATTTATTTATATGTGGTGCTGAGGATGAAACCCATGCTAGGGTCACACATGCTAGGCAAGTGCTCTACCACTGAGCCACAACCCCAAACCCAATGCTATTGGTTTTGTATGTTGATTTTGTATCCTGCAAGTTTACTGAATTTGTTTATTAATTCTAACAATTTTTGGTGTAATTTTCAGGGTTTTCCATATATATATATATATATATATATATATATATATATATATATGATCAAGTCAAATGTAAATAGAGAAAATTGGATTTCCTCTTTTCCAACTTGAATGTCCTTTACTTTTTTCTCTTGCCTAATTCATTTGGCAATGATTTCTTTCATCAATGTTTTATAGTTTTCAACATACAAGTTCTTTACCTTCTTGATTATGCTTACTCCAAAGTATTTTGTCCTTTTTGGTGTTATTACAAATGGAATTTTCATATTTATCTTAATTCATTTTAGGAATAGTTTGTTGCTAATGTGTAGAAATGCAATTGATTTTCATATGTTGACTATGTACCCTGCCACATCACTGAATTTGTCTATTAGTTTTTTGTGTGTATGTGTGTATATGTTAAATCATTATGGGTTTCTACATATGTTATCATGCCATCTGCTAACAAGGTGATTTTATGTCTTTCTTTCCTATTTGGATGCGCCTTTTTTTTCTTTTCTTGCCCCAAATCACTCTGGTCAGGGCTTCAGTACTATGGTGAATAGATGTGACAAGAGTGGACATCCTTGTCTTGTTGCTAATCTTAGAGGAAAAGTTTTCAGTTTTCACTGCTGAATATAATGTTAGCTGTGGGATTTTTATATGTACCACTTATTACATTGAGATAAATTCCTTCTATTTCATGTTTGTTGAATTTTACTTTTTATCATGAAAGGGCATTGAATTTTGTCAACTGACTTTTTCTACATCTATTGAGTTTATTACTTGATTTCATCTTTCATTCTATTTATATGGTGTAAAATATCAATTGATTTTGCATATATTGAATCATCTTTGTATCCCAGGGATAAATTGCACTTGGTCATAGTGTGTGACCCTTTTAATACATTGTTGAGTTTGGTTTCCTAGTTTTTTGCTGAGGATGTTTGCATTTATGTTTATCGGGAATATTGGTTTGTAGTTTCCTATAGTATCTTTGTCTGACTTTGGTATCAAGGTAATGCTGGCCTCAAAAAATGAGTGTGGAAATATTTATCTTAGATTTTCTGAAAAGTTTAAATAGGATTAGTGTTGATTTTTCTTTAAATATTTAGTAAAATTCACCAGTTAAGTCAACTGGTCCTAATTTTTTATTTGTTAGGTTTTAAACTATTGATTCAATCTCCTTACTTGCTATGAGTCTATTCAGGTTTTCTGCTTTTTTATGATTCAGGCTTGGTAGGCTGGATGAGTCAAGGAATTTATCCACTCTTTCAAGGT
Organism: Sciurus carolinensis; assembly: GCF_902686445.1. Taxonomy (NCBI): domain Eukaryota; kingdom Metazoa; phylum Chordata; class Mammalia; order Rodentia; family Sciuridae; genus Sciurus; species Sciurus carolinensis. The sequence continues at coordinate 131,575,832 of NC_062232.1, forward strand.
TATCTGTTGGCATGCAATTGTTCATAACAATCTCTTATGATACTTTGTATGATATAAGCTATAATGTCTCTTTTTACATTTCTGACTTTTATTAGAATAAAGAAGAATGAAAGAGTCAGAAATGAAATTAACCGCTGAGAGGGAAAGATGTGTACAGTGAAAAATATAAAACATTGCTGAACAAAATTAAAGAAAATCTAAATAAATGGAAAGATACCCCATGTTTAGGGACTGAAAGACTTTACACCATTAAGATGATAATAGCACCCAAAGTGATCTAAAGATTCAATGTAATTTCTATGAAAATCCCAATAGCATTTTTTACAGAAGTAGAAAAAAATCCCTTCTTAAATTTCATACAGAATTTCAAGGACTCTTGAATGTCAAAACAATCTCTAAAAAGAAGAACAAAGTTTGAGAACTTATGCTCCCTGATTTAAAAAGTTACTATCAAGATAATCAAAGCTGTGTGGTACTGGCATAAAAACAGACATACAAATCATGAAATACAACAGAGAATCCAGAAATACAACTTCATGTATATGATCAAATGATCTTCAGCAAGGGTGTCAGGACCTCTTTCTGGGGAAAGGAGGGTCTCTTCAACAAATACTATTGCCAAAATCAAGTATCCACATGCAAAAGAATGAAGTTGGACCCTTACAGAACACCAAAAACAAAACTTAACTCAAAATGCATAAAAGACCTAAACTTAAAGAGCCAAAACTATAAAACTCTTAAGAAAACATAGGGCAAAAGCATTATGACATTGGATTAGGCAATGACTTTTTGGATATAACACCAAAAGCACAAAAATTCAAGGAAAAATAAGTTAAATGAATTTCAAATTTAAGAACGTTTGCACTTCAAAGGATACTGACTATAAGAGAATGAAAAGACAACACACAGAATTGAATATTAGCAAAGCATATACTGATAAGGGCTTAATATCCGGAATATATTAAAAAATGCTCCTAAAATTCAATAACTTTTAAAAAAACCCTATTTAAAAATGGCAGAGGATTTGAATTATTTTTTCAAAAGAAGATACATAAATGGACAATAAGCACATGGAAAAACATTCAACATCATTAGTTGTATTATATATCTAAATTTTCTTCTATATGTTATCTTAACATCTTAAAAATATATTTTGGCCAAGGAGAGAGTAACTCTCCCAGGGGTAGCTAATTCTCAGAGACAGCAAAGAGACCGGTAAGGAACATGACTGATATGCAAATTTACCAATCCAGAGCTGTATCTCTTTTTTTCTGGCTCAGGCACCTTAAGAGGCAATACCCCTTTGTCTTTATCATCTCAGGGCCAGATACCAGGTAACTATAACATTACCCTGATAACGTACGAGTTCCCTGAAATTATATAAGATAGTCAATCTTAAACTCTTTTACTCTGTTCTATCTTGCCTTTCCTGCAGAAGCCACAATAAAAGCTTTAGTATTGGATTTTCACTTTCTCCTGGTCCTTCTGCTTTCTAAACACCCTGGTGTTTTCCTGTAACCCCTTGTGGCACGTGATGACTCTATCTCTAGGACCTACAAGCATAATAAACTTCTTCCTTCCAAGACTCATTCTCATCTCTTCCCATCAACTTTACTATACCATATCAAACTTGTATGTTCTTAAAATATTGGGGTAATATTAATCAAAATAATAAGATACAACTTTATATCCACTATGATGACTGTAATATAAAGGTGGAAAATAAATGCTGGCAAAAAAGTAGAGAAATTAGTACCCTCACACATTGCTGATGGAAATGCAAAATGGTGCAGCTACTACAGAAATGTTTAGTGGTTCCTCAAAAAGTTATACATAGAAGCACTATATTATTCAGCAATTTCATTCCTAGGTATAGACCTAAAGGAACTGAAAGCAGAATACAAATAGATACCTATACACCAATGTTCACTGCAGCATAATAGCTAAAAGGTGAAACATGCCAAGTGCCCATCTATATGTGAATGGATAAAAAATGTAGTATATACATACAACATATGGAATATTATTTAGCCATAAGAAGGAATAAAGTTCTGATACAAGCTACAAGCATAAACCTTGAAAACATTATGCTTAGTGAAACAAGCCTGACACAAAAGGACAAATATTACTAATTCTCTTTACATGAGGTATCCAGAATAGGCAAATTCATAGACAAAGTTGATAAGAGACATTAACTATGGGAAAGGGGAATTATTGCTCCGTGGTTCCAAGTTTCTGTTCAGAGTAATAAATTCCTTTGGAAAAAGTAACAACGGTTGGAAAACACTGTAGATGCATCAATGTCACTAAATTTTACACTTAAATTGCAAAATTTTATGCTACACATTTTGCAACAATTTAAAAAATTGATAATATAATTTATCAAAAACCACTTAAATATGCAATTTAAATGATTAATTTATATGGTCTGTACTCATTTCTCAGTAAAGGTGTTAAAATAACCAGTAGAGGTGATAAAATAGAACAATTTAAAAAACTTGAGTAATCAAAAGAAGATGGGGCAAATAAAAAACAAAGAGCAAGATGGCTTATTTAAACCCAACTCAATCAATTTTATATTACATGTAAGAGGAATAAACACTTCAATTATAATATACTTCATATATTCAAGAAGGTAGAGGAAAGCATGCACATGTGAAGGAGACATATGAAAGACATAAAAGATTCATACCAAACTTGTAGAAATGAAAGATATACAGGATGGGATTAATAGCAGATTAAAAACTACATAAGAAAAGAAAATTTGGACATGGCATTAGAAACTATCCTAAATAAAACAGAGAGAAAAAAGACTGAAGAAAATGAACAGGGCATCAGTGAGTTGTGGGACAACTTAAAGTTTAACTGAAGTCCTAGAAGGAGCTAAACTAATCTACTTCAAGGAATTATGGTTTAGATATAAGGTGTCCTCCAAAAGTTCATGTGAGAGAATGCAAGATTTTCAGAGGTAAAATTATCAGTTCATGAGACTTTTTAACATAATCAGTGCACTAATCCATCGATATGGATTAATTGGGTAGTAGGTATTATAGGTAGACAGGATATGGCTGGAGGAGGTAGGTCACTGGGGGTGTGTCTTTGGGGGTTTATATACTGTCCCTGTAGAGCAAAGTTCTCTAAGCTTCCTGTGTCCTGAGCTACTTTCCTCTGCCATGTCCTGTCTGCTTCACCTCGGGCCCAAAGCTATGGAGTCACCTGTCCATGGACAAAGACCTCTGAAACCATGAGCCAAAATAAACTTGTCATCCTCTACTCTGTTCTTGTCAGGTCTTTCAGTCACAGCAGTGAAAAAGTTGACCAAAAACAACTTGTAAAATTTTGCTCTGCATTTAAATTTGTAATTACGTTACCCAAACTGTACCTGATTTCTGCCACCCGTTTGCCATATATCTATCAACTTTCTTCCAAATGTTGATTTATTTAACCACATGGAAAATGTGAAGACATATGTAAGTAGTATAAGTAGGTCACAGGGACACACCATCTCACCATCTCCTTTAAGGCTTATTGTCTCTTCCCAACCCATGCCTTTGGCTTTATACAAGGAAAGATCAAAGTATAAACAAAAACATGAATTATTCAATTTTCAGGATTCACACTGGGTCACAAATGGTGTATCCATTTATTTGTTTCATGTTTTACAAATCTGTAGAGAAAAGAGACTGGTACATGCAGTTGATGTGGTAAATCATGTAGACATCAATCCAAAGCTTTTAAAATTGTTTCTGATATTGAATATATCTTCCAAACCAAAGTTTTCTTAATGGCTACTAATGGATGGTGGCTTTTCTTCCTTATCACAATATAGTCACATAATGGAGATAAGAAAATAACCAGAATATTGAATTTAAGACATTTTCCAATTATATTAGTCATCATTTGCAGTTTCTCTAATTTATATCCTAAAAAATATTATCATATTCCATACTTACTGAATCCACGAGATTTTCTGTTTTATCTATCAATAATTCCAATCTTTCTCCACGCTGAGCTACTAGATCTGAAAACATTAGAAAAAAGAAAAAATGTTTAACACTACAAATACGCAATTTTTGTCTTTTATTTTGGGGGGCGGAGGTATTTGGGATTGAACTCAGGGGCACTCGACCACTGAGCCACATCCCCAGCCCTATTTTGTATTTTATTTAGAGACGGGGTCTCACTGAGTTGCTTAGCAGCTCACTAAGTTGCTGAGACTGGTTTTGAACTCACAATCCTCCTGCCTTAGCCTCCCGAGCCACTGGGAACACAGGCATGCGCCAGAGCACCTGGCTTTGTCTTTGTTTTAATTGAAATCTGATTTTAATTACAATTGGTATTCTTGATAGCTCATATTTGTAACAGAAATGCTTACACCTTTAAATAATAAAAGATTTTGGTTTATGCTCTGCTATGTGCTCCCTCCATGATATGCTACCCTATCAGAGGCCCAAAGCAATGGGATCACTTGATCTTGGACTGAAACCTTAAAAATCATGGGCCAAAATAAATCTTTCTTCCTTATAAATTAAAAAATATTTTAGTAGAGCTCATCAACTAAAGTAGGGGGTTGACATTTTTTTTCTGTAAAGGGCCAGTTACTAAATATTTTAGGCTTTTTGTGCCATACATTCTCTATTGCAATTACTTCACTTTGCCAGAAATAGAAAATATGTAAATGTGTTGTTATGTCTGTATTCCAATGAAATTATATGTAGAACTACAGGCAGTAGACCAGACTAGACCCAAGAACTGTAGTGTGTAAATCCCTCTCTTCCAGTGCCTCTTCAGTGACACAGAAGCTCTATTCTTGGTAAGTATAGCTTGGGGGGTGCTTTTCCCAAAGGTCCCAGTCAAGGGCTATTCTTTTTCCCAAAGAAAGGTAGGTTGCCATCCTTTCTCATTCCACTCTATGCTCAGTTCTGTGTTGCAGAAGCTCAGTTCTGGGAAGGAAAGGCTAATAGGTTTGGGGTTCCTTTACTCTACCTAGCCTTCACTCATAAGACAGAAGTTAATCTCGGGTGGCAGGCCAAGAATATTGGGCCCCACTGCCCTTTCTTCTACTCAGAGTGAAGTTTCCGTGCTAGGAGGGAAAAGTCAAGAAGAGGTTACCCAAGCCCTCCTTTGGTAAGGAAAGTGTGCCACTCCAAGAGAAGCAGTCTGCTGTCACTGCTCATAACTACAGAGCAGTGGGCCAGCTAAAAGTTTAACAGAGAAACAGGGAAAGAGGAAACTAAGAGGAGCCCTCCTGGCTCGAAGAGCAAACTAAGAGCAAGCCTCCAAAATTTCCCCCCAAATGGAGCCCACATCTAATTACATCAGATTGGAGCAATTTACCTCTGGAGCACTATCAAAAGCAACAAATTAGCCTGTAATTAGTGAAGGCTAGCAGTTGAGTTCCAGACAGCAGTAGGGCAACCAAAGTTTAACAGAAAAATCAAGAAAAGAGACACTCAAAGAGATTCATATTATTACAAAGTGACAGTGTGCATTCCCAAGGCTATTCCCTCTGAGGATAGGCATTGGAGGATGCATACTGAGGAAAAAATAGGCTTCAATTAAAAAGTCCAACCCAATCACAAAACAAATAAACAAGCAAACAATAAATTCTGGGGGATCAGTACCCCAAATTGCTAAAATACATGATCTAAAATGTCCAATTTTCAACAAAAAGTATATGAAGAAAAAAAAAAAGCATGACCCAATACAGGGAAAAGAACATGGAAGAGAAGTAATCAGTGGTTGAAAGTAGCAAAAACTTCAAAGTATCCACAATACATATATTCAGTGAACTAAAGGAAATCGTGCTTAAAGAAGTAAAGGAAGGTCTGGTGACAATGTCTCATTAAATAAAGCTATAGAGTCAAAATTATTTTTTAAAGAACCAAGTAGAAATTGAGCACTATAAAACCAATGAAAAATTTACTTGAGGAAATGAGCAATAGATTGGAGCAGACAGAAGAATCAGCAAACTTGAAGACAGGTCAACTTCATTGCCTAGTCTGAAGAACAGGGAGAAAAAAAGAATGAAGAAAAATGAATAGAGCCTCAGAAAAATGCTGGATACCAAAAGTGCACCAACATATGAATAATGGGAATACCAGAGAAAGCGAAACTAAAGAAAAGAGAAAAAATTATTTGAAGAAATATTAGTGAGAGCATCCCAAATTTGATGAAAAACATTAACTTACACATCTAAAGAATCAAAAAACTATAAGAAGGAGAAACGGAGTTCCACAACTAAATACACTCTAGCTAAAACAAAGATAAGGAAAATCTTGAAAGCAGCAAAAGAAAAACAATGTATCACATACATGAGAAAACCAGTAAGCTTAAAAGATGATTTCTCATCAGAAATAATGGAGGCCAGTAAGTAGTGAGATGACATTCTATGAAAGGAAAAAATTTCAACCAAGAATCATATATTAAATAAAATGATCTTTCAAAAATGAAGGTGGAAAAAAAACATTCAAGCTGAGAATTTGTTACTAGCAGACTTGTCTTATAAGAAATAATACAGAAATTTTTTCAGGCTAAAACCAGGATGCCAAATGGTAATCTGAATCTTCACACATACACACACACACACAAAGATAATTATGTACAAATGGTTGTATAAAACAATGTGTATTACTTTATTGTTGTCATATGGCATACGAGAATAAATTTGAAAAATAAAGCATAGAGGGGAAGGATACAAAATTGTATTTGCTAAAGGAAATAATACATGGTGGTAATTCAAATTCTTGGAAAAAATGAAAACAACCAGAAATGGTAAGGTTCATAAAATAAATTTACTGAGTTTATTACATATAGAGACATATTATATACTGAAATAATAGCACAAAAAGGGGAAGAGTGAATAAATTGTGTAAGAATAACATTTCCATATATCATTGAAATTATATTTATATAAATCTGAAGTCAATTATGGTAAATAAAAATGTATAACATAACCAGGTAAATAACTAAACATACAGTGAAAAAATCATTAATGGACTTGAAATATTACTCAGAAAATAGTCACTGACTGCAAAAGAATCCAGTAAAAGAAAAACAGAAATAAGTAACACATGATTTATCTAGAAAGTAGAAAGTAAAATAGCAGATATAAATCCATACATGTCAATTGGGGAAGGTGGTGCAGGCACTGGGTATGTTTGATGCATGCTTGCAGTCCCAGCTATTTGGGCACCTGAGGGAGACTCTCTTGAGATCAGGAGTTCAATACAAGCCTGGGCAGCACAGTGAGACCCTGCCTCAAAACAAAATATTCCTACCACATTGATATAACATTAAATATCAAATAATTGGACAATTTAATAAATGACATTGATAGACTGGATAAACTAAATCCAACTGTATGCTCTTTAGAGGAGATATACTTTAGAGTCAAATATACAAACAAGTCGGTAAAAGAAACCAGAAAAGAACACACAGAAAACAGACAAAATATATTTAAAAACAAAAACACAACAGTACATATAAAAATGGACAGTCTTTAAAGATAAAAGAATTAATCGATGAGCCAACAGCCAATTATGAACATAAATGCACCTAAAAAGAGAGACTGAAAATATATGAAGCAAAAACAGACAAAATTAAAAAGAAAAATGTATGATTCAAAAATAGCTGGAAAGTTTGATATAATAATTTCAATAATAGCTAGAGAAACTAGGCAGAAGATAAACAGAAATTAGAATACTTGAACAATAAAATAAACCAACTAAATCCTAAAAGACACCTATAGAACATTCTAAAAGAAATAATACAGTAACATTTTTCTCAAGTGCTTATAGAATACTCCATTGGTAGATAATATGTTTGATCATAAAACAACTCTCAATAAATTGACTCTATCCAACTACAAAGAAACACTATTAGAAATCAATAACAGAAAGCAACTTGGGAAATTCATAAATATATAAAAATTAAACATTCAATTCTAAACAATCAAATGGTCAAACAAGAAATCACAAGGGAAATTAGAAAATATTTTGACATGAATAAAAGTAAAAAACAACATACTAAAACTGTTGGGAGGAAGTGAAAGCAATATATGGAGGGAAATTTGTAGTAGTAAACACCTAAATTAAAGAAAAGAAATTTGCTATGGTATTTGGAGATATGACCTTTGGGAGATAATTAATTTAGATGAGACTGCAGGGGATACTTTGCTGTCATGATGGAACTAATTCTAAGAAGAGACAACAGAGAACAAGCTCTCTTTCTCCTTGCCATATTTGGACAGAGGGAAAAGTTGCTGTCTGCAAGTAAGGAAAACAGCCCTCAGAATGTGACCATGCTGGTAACCTAATCATGAACTTCCAGCCTCCAGAAATGTGAGAAATAAATTTTGTTGCTTAAGTAACCCATTCTGTGGTATTCTGTTATAGTGACTTTTATGGTTTGGATGTGAGGTGTCCCCCAATAGCTCACGTGTGAGATAATGCAAGAAGGTTCAGAGGAGAAATGATTGAGTTGCGAGTGTCTTTACCCAATCAGTGATTTAATCCCCTGATAAGGATTAATTGAGTGGTAACTGAAGTAGTGGGGTGTGGCTGGAGGAGGTAGGAATTGGGTCATAGCTCTGGATATATATTTGTATCTGGCCAGTGGAGTCTCTGCTTCCTGATCATCATAATGTGAGCCACTTCCCTCCACCACACTCCTCCACCATGATGTCCTGCCTCACCTTGAGCCCCAAGGAATGGAGCCTGCTGTCTATGGATTGAGACCTCTGAAACTGTGAGCCCTCAAATAAACCTTTCCTCCTTTACAGTTGTTCTGGCTGGTCCTTTAATCACAGCAGAGAAAAAGCTGACTAGAACAGTGACCAAAGCTAAGACAAATTGATCTCAAATAAATAACCTAATTTTTGATCTTATAAAACTGGAAAAAGAAGAGCTAACTAAATCCAAATCTAGCAGTGGGAAGGAAACAAAGATACAGCAGAAAAATTAAATAGAGAAGAACTATAGAGAAAAAAAACCAATGAAACCGAAAATTGGTTCTTTGAAAAGCTCAGCAAAATTGACAAACATTTATACAGAATGCAAAAAGAGGTAAGATTCATTATCACTAAAATTAGGAATGAAAGAGGAAACAAATCATCATCAATCTTAAGAGAAATGAAAAGAATCCTAAGGGAATGCTATGAACAAAAGTATGTCAACACATTAGATAAGTTAGATGAAATGGCCAAATTCCTACAATGATACAAAACACTGAAACAGACTCAAGAATAAATAGAAGGGGTTGCAGCTGTGGCTCAGTGGTAGAGCACTTGCCTAGCATGTGTCAGGCCCTGGGTTCAATCTTCAGCACCACATAAAATAAATAAATAAATAAAATAAAGGTATTGTCTCCATCTATAATTAAAAAATTTTAAAAAAAGAATTAATAGAAAATCTGAACAGAGCTACAAGTATAGAGACTGAATTAGTAATTTTTAAACTTTACACAAAGAAAAGTCAAGGCCACAGCTGGCTTCAAAGGTGAATTCGTCCAAACATTTCAAGAAGAATCAATATCCAGTTTTCCACAAAATTTTCCAAAGATAAAAAAGAACACTTCTCAACATATTCTATAGGGGCAGTATTACCCTTATATGAAAAGCAAACAAAGACATCCATCACAAGAAAACAATAGACCAAAATCTCTAATAGACATTAAAAATCCTCTATAAAGTACTAGCAGAATGGGTGAAAACCTTTGCCACCTACACCTCAGAGAGAGCACTAATTTCCAGGATATACAAAGAACTCAAAAATGTTAACACCAAAAAACCCACAAATAACCCAATCAATAAATGGGCAAAGGAATTAAGATGACATGAATGGTTAACAAATACATGAAACAATGTTCAACATTTCTAGCAATTAGAGAAATGCAAATTAAAACTACACTGAGATTCCATCTCACTTTAGCAAAATGGAAATTATCCAAAAATACAAATGTCAGGCGTGGTGGCACACGCCTATAATCCTAGCGGCTCAGGAGGCTGAGGCAGGAGGATCACAAGTTCAAAGCCAGCCTCAGCAATGGTAAGGTTCTAAGCAACTCAGTGAGACCCTGTCTCAAAATACAAAATAGGGCCGGGGATGTGGCTCAGTGGTTGAGTGCCCCTGGGTTCAATCCCTATTACCCTAAAAAAAAAAAAAGAATACAAGTAACAATAAATGTTGGAAAGGATGTGGGGAAAAAGGTACACTCATATATTGCTGGTGAGATTGCAAATTGGTGCAATCACTCTGGAAAGCAGTGTGGAGAGTCCTCAGAAAACTTGAAATGGAACCACCATATGAGCCAATTATCCCACTTCTTGGTATAAACAGCACACTATAGTAATGTGGCCACATCAGTGTTCATAGCAGCTCAATTCATGATAGCTAAGCTATGGAACCAACCTAGGTGATAGAGGAATGAATAAAGAAATTGTGGTATATATACACAATGGAGTATTACCCAGCCACAAAGAAGAATGAGTTTATGACATTTGCTAAATGGATGGAAATGGAGACTATCATGCTAAGTAAAATAAACCAGGCCCAAAAAAACAATGGTCAAATGTTTTCTCTGATATGTGGAAGCTAACCCACAACAAGGGGGAGGTAGGGTGAAGAACAGACATGCAGTAGATTAGACAATGGGGAATGGAGGGGGAATAGGAAAAAGAAATACAATGGAATAAATCTGACATAATTTTCTCATGTTCCTATATAAAAACAACACAGTGAATCCCACCATTGTATATATCCAAAAGAATGATACCCTAACTAGAATAATATATATTCCATGTTCATATATCAAAATAGATTCTACTGTCATGTATAAGTTAAATAAATAAATAAATAAATAAAATACTTAGGAATAAAGCAAGAGAGATACTGCTAAAGAGAAATTACTCTGACAGTTGTCAAAAATTGTAGGACATACTTTATTCAGGGCTATTGCAAGAGGGGTCTTAGCTCAACTCATAACATAATAAGGACAATGAGAATCTACAACCAGTGAATGCAGTGCAGGGTTAGTGGATAGAAAATTACCAAGAAGGGACATCAAGGGCAAGAGGGTTCTTGCTAAATTGTTCTAAAACAGGATTCTTGCTAAAAGTGGGCCACACTTATATATTAAATGTAGGGAATGAAGAACTTAATCAGACATTAAGGGTTTCAGATATCAAGGGTGGGGTATTAACTTAGCAGGAATCACTGTAAGCCTTGCTTAAACAGGCCAAGGGCAAAGCCCAAGGATGAAGTCTAGCTGAATAAAGGGTTCAGAGAAGTCTTCACGAAGCTTAGTCAAGCAGAGTGTCTTCGTCATGTAAGACTTGTACACTGAAATCTATGAAACATTGTTGAAAAAATAAAGATGCAAATGAATAAAAAGATGTTCCACATTCATGGATCAGAATTTTAATAGTGTTAAAATGGCAAAACTCCCAGATTCAACATAATTATCATTGTGATCCATGATAGTTTTTGTTTTGTATTGCAGAAACAAACAAGCTTATCCTAAAGTTCATATATAAATGAAAGGTACCCAGAATGACTAAAGACATCTTGCAAAAGAACAACGAAGTTGAAAAATTAGTATTTCCTGATTTTAAAACTTATTGAATGTTGGACAACTTCCTTATCCAAACACATATAGTAACTCAAAATAAGTCACAGATCTAAATGTAAGAACTGAACTATAAAACTCTTAGGAGAAAACCTTGGCTTAGGCAATTATATTCTCAGAAATGACAAAGTATAAGCAACATAAGAAAAAAATGAACTGGACTTTTAAGATTTAAAACTTTTGTGCTTCAAAAGACACCATAAAGAAAATAGAAAAACAACCTACTGAATGGGATAAAATATTTGCAAAACATGTGTCTGAAGCATGTAGTAACTAGTATATATAAAATACACTTACAGTTCAACCATAAAAAGACAAATAATCCTCTTAAAAATGGCAAAGGATTTTTGAATAGATATTTCTGCAAAGAAGAAAGAAAATATACGAATGACCTGTAAGTACATGAAAAGCTGTTCAACATCATTAGCCATCAGGGAAATGCAAATCAAAAACACAATGAGGTTTGGGGTTGTAGTCCAGTGGTAAAGCACTTGCCTAGCATGTGTGAGGTATTGGGTTCAATCCTCAGCACCACATAAAAATAAATAAAATAAAAAATAAAGGTATTGTGTCCATCTACAACTAAAATATTTTTTAAAACACAAGGAGATACCATTTCACACAAACTTAGACTGGTTATAATAAAAATAACAATACATTTGGGCAAGGACAGAGAAGTTGGAATCCTCATAAATTGTTATTGGGAATGTACAGAAAAATTTGGCCCTTCTTCAAAATGTAAAACATAGAGTTACCATGAGACCCAGCAATTCTATTCCTAGGTATATACTCAAAAGAGCTGAAATCATGTTCAACCAAAAACTTGTAAACAAATGTCCACAGCAGCATTATTAATAATAGCCAGGAAATGGAAACTACTTAAATGACCATTAATTGATGAGGGAATATTATTCAGTTATAAAAAAAAGAATTAAGTACTGATAGATGCTACAAGATAAATGACCTTCAATATGCCATGCTAAATGAAAGAAGCCAGGACACAAAATTTCATGTATGATTCCATTTATACACAACATCCAGAATAGGCAATTTATAGAAACAAAAAGATTAATCATTGCTTGGGCCTAGGGGTTGAGAGGGAATGGGGAGTGACTGAAAATGTGTACAAGGTTTCTTTCCAGGGTGATAAAAATGTTCTAAACTGCAGCCATGGTTGTACTGTCCTGTGAATATACTTTAAGTGGATGAACTATATGATATGAAAAATACATTTCAATTATGCAGTTATAAAAATCAAAGGAAAATAACTGCAAATATTTTTACTATATTTCTGATTTGTCTATTTATATAACTCTAAAAACAAGTCATTTAAAAGTTGATTAAAAAGACTGATTTTACCCTATGGACATATATAGTTACATGACTGGTGTGATTCTACATCATGTACAACCAAAAGAATGAGAAGTTATACTCCATTTATGTATGATGTGTCAAAATGCATTCTACTGTCATGTGTAACTAGTTAGAACAAATAAAAAAGGTTGATTTGTTGGAAATTTTTTGCATCTGCAATAAATGGTATTGTAGCAGTTGGCTACCTTCACTTTCAGGCAGAATACATACGTTGGGTGGCAAAGAAAGAGTGAGAAGCTTTAGTAGTTCTCTTGACAGATATTCTAAGTCTCTGTCTAAATATATTATTAAAACTGAAATCAAAGGGGAAATCACTTTATTCAAGAGACATATACCAAGAAACAAAAAATGTTTTTGCATTTTTATTAATCCTATTCTTAGGAATTAATCTCAATAATAAAAACATAGGAACAAAACCGATAAAAACACTATTATTTTAATGCAGATCTCTAAATCAATACTATGTAAAGAATGTTTGATCATTCATCCTTTGGTTTTTTGAGATTGGCTTATCTCACTTAGCATGATATTCTCCAATTTCATCCATACTTCATGTGCAGAGAAACAAGATGTATCCCATTTGTTTACAATACAAATAAATTAAAAAATAAAAAATAAAAAAAAGAATGTTTGGAAGTGGTTTAACTAAGTCTAAGAACACGGTTCAAACTGACATTACTTTCATAGCAAGAGATTCTCAAAGAAGGAAGCACAGCACTGATTTACATCCTTCATCAAACTCCTTATCTAGTAGCAAAACAGCACTCTGAGTAAAACAATTCTAAAGAACCTAGGTGTCCAAAAGAGGGACATGGTTAGGTAAACTGTGATATATTACCTAAATGAAATACTGTATGAGGATAAAGTGAACTGAAAATAGTTGACCATTATTCAGTTCTTATTATATGTCAGTAATTGTACAAAGTTCTTTCTATATACTACCTCATTTATCCTGGTAACCTTAGGTTCTATCATCAGCCTTTTTTTTTGCAGTTTAGAAGATAAACCTCAGAGAAGTTAGATGATTGCTAAAAGGCTAACAGCAGGCAGGAAATAAAATGAAAACTAAAATTCAGGCATATGACTCTAAATCTAGCCACTTTATTATACTGCCTCCACAAATCTGAATATAAACTGTAAGTATTAACTATAATTGGGTGTAAAAATTTAAAAGGAAAAAATGGAAATGAATCTTCAGAACAATGAGACTAGGAATAAAATTTTAAAATGGTTTTCAAGATTTGTAAATGTTCTGAGAATAAATGTAAAAGTAATTCAAATAGTAAATCAAAGATTATAGACATTTATAATATTTAACCATGTCTCAAATATGAAGCAATTATATGACTTCATTCAATTTTAATAAATATTACCTTTAGAAGATATATTTAAAGAGTGGCTCTCTAACTTGAATATGCATTAGAGTCCTTTAGAAAGCTATGAATACACAGATTGCTGGACCGCACCCCCAGAATGTCTGATTCAGTAGGTCTGGGTTGGACCCCCAAATTTGCTTTTCTAAGAAGCTGCCAGGTGATGCTGATGCCGCTAGTCCAGGCACCACACTGTGAGAACAGGAGCTTTTAAAATATTAGCATTATTTTGAATTTAAATATCACTGATAAATTAATTAAAAAATAAATCTGATACATCTCTCTGGATTATTTTAACATGCAAAAGCATATTCTTTTGAAGAATAAAACAGTATTTTTCCCCCATTTTTTTTCTTTCAATTGAGAGTCACAAAATTCCTAGGAAGGTCAAATAGGTATAGTTTAAAGAATCTGCTGATATTAGTTGTCTGGGTATCTCCAAACAAAACTGACAAAATTATTTTAAATTGCTGAAGTATCATAAGGTTTTTGTAAATTAGTCTTGTTAAGCAAACTAATAAATTTAGATTGAAGAACAATCATAAATACTAAGACAAAACCACTCATACAATTGGATAGTACCATAGGTAAATAACCTCCATATCTCAGCTGACAATTAGCTTCCAATAGTGAGAACAGGAAGCACTGTTTGAGCTTCTCTAGAACAATTTGATCACAATCAATTAATCCATTATCTTTTCTGTCCACATGCTTGAAACTATGCCATTGAAACATACCTATGTTTCTGACCATGATTCCTTTCAGTTCATCCACTTGGGCTTGAGTCTCCACCACTTTGTCTAGGCTCTTATTCTCAGAGTGATGCTTCTATAAGAAAACAAGTTTTAACCTATGGCACCCAGACATTATTTACAATAGGAAAATAAAAACAAGAATAATGATAATTTATATTGAGGAATGCTATAAAATCATGTCTATATTATATAATAGATATATGTTGTTTCACTGTAAAAAATGGTATCAGACCTAGGGAAAATATTGGCAGCATAAAAATGCTTCTGTATGAAATGTAACTGCTATAGTATAAGTACACCATCTTAAATAAAATAAAATAAAATGTATAATCTATCAAATACACATCTGAGACTCATGGGGCAGAAGTGAAAGGATATGTAATCTTTGCTCAGACAAGGAAGAAAAGAGAAAAAGTTGGGGTAGAAGGAACAGAACAGGGAAAAGGCACTCTAAATTGTTCCCCATTTCTTAGGTATGATGAGTTAGGGCCATGCTCAGTTTCTTAGTATCTGTTCTATCTGCTGGGATCACAGCATGCATCCTATTTTCACTGGCTTCTCATAGAATCTAGAATCTAAGACACTGATCATAATACATATTTTGAAATTATTATCCATAGCTAACAATTATGGAGTGTTTAATATATACTGTTCCAGTCACTTCAATGTGCTCAATGCTTCGAATTGGGGAGGGGGATATTATTCAATGCACCCAAAACTCTATCATGAAGATGCTTCCATTATCTCCATTTATAGATGGGAAGCTGGCATAGGTGTGTTCAAAGGGTCACATGTAAATCAGGAGTTACTGACAAATCAGCAAATTTGAAAGCTTTTCTGCCAGCTGACCCTACTTACTTTTGAATACACATTGGTATATTTTTTATTGGTAGTGTTTTGCATAGCTTTGCATATACGAACATTCCAAAGTGGGAAGTATGAAACAAACCAACTGCTTAAATGATAAAGGTTTATAAGAATAAGTAATTTAAAGGAATTTCATTTCCAAAGAAATGAACACACGCACACAGGCTTGCGTGTGCACACACCGATTTAGAAATGTAATACTCAAAAAGAATTTTAGAAAGAAAACTTACAGAAGTGAAAAATATTCAATTAAAATGCATTTTTTCCACATTCACAACAAAATCATAGCTAGAGGTTATATCTTTGTATTCAAATAGTTTCACGGATAAAAGGTAAGCATCTTAAAAGGTGCTGAACATCATTACTCATCATGAAAAATGTAAATTAAAACCATAATGAAATACCACTGTACATCCACTAGAATGGCTAAAATTAAAGACACACACAAGTGTTGACAAGGATGCACAGAACTGCTGGTGAGAATGTAAAATGGTATAGTCACTTTGGAAAAAAGTGTGATAATTTTAAAAATACACATCACTTACCATATGACCCAGCAATTCCATTCCTAGGTATTTACCAAAGAGAAACAAAAACATATGTCCACACAAAGACTTGTACGTGGAGATTCATAGCAGTTTTACTCATGATGGTTGAAAACTGAAAGCAACCCAAATATCTAGCAACAGGTAAATGAATAAACAAACTGTGGTATATGCATACAATACCACTCAGCAAAAAAAGAAGCAGACTACTGATTTACACAGCATGGATGAATATCAAAAGCTTTAATTTACACTAAGCAAAGCAAGCAAGACACAAAGTGTACATACTGTATGATTCCATTTATAGGAAATTCTAGAAAAGACAAAACTAATTTATAGTGACAGAAAATAGATCAGAGGTTGAATAGGGGAGGGGACTGACTGAGAAGGGACACGAGAAAAACCTTATGGTAGTGGAAAGGCTTGTCTGTCTTAACTTTGGTGATATTTCAAAAGGATATACATATGTAAACCATCACTGATTAGACTATTAGGGATTTATACAGATGAACAGACTTCTGAGTGGTTAATTTGAAGTTTTAAAAACTAAATTTAGTTCATGGAAGGGTAGAAAATTTATATATAGAATAAAAGACCATTTGGCATGTTGAGTCAATTTAAACATTATATGGATAGTTGCACTGGATGATCTTTAATGTTATTCCCAATCTTGAGATATTCTGGTCATTATTAATAGAGAATATCATCAATTATTAGCTTTCTATATTAAAATGGCCCTTTTACATTTTTTTTAACAGGGATGTTTCATTACATTAGCTTATAGTAACACAAACAGAAAAGTGTATTGCAGGTCAGGACTCCCTATATTAATGGTGCTTTAAGGTAATAAAGAAGTAAATATGAATCAAAATACTATATCCTGAGGAAGATCTTACCAGTTGTGCAGCCAAGACACTTGAGAACTCGCTATTCATGGCATATGGAAGTGCTGTCTGTGCCCTTGAGCCATAAGTTGTCTGGAACCTCTTCTTTACCTCATTCAAAAAATTGAAGGCTCGGGAACGTTCAAAGTCCTGGAAAGCATCCAACATAGAGCTTGTATTTACAAAGTAAATAAAGATTATGTGGATGATTAGCAACAAAACAATTAAAGAGGCAATATTTACTGAGTAATGACTATGAGGAGGAACTAGTGCTGATCCCATTTTATAAATAAGGAAGGAAAAACCTCCAAAGAGGTAACCAACTTCCCAAAGTTCCGAGAACTAGCAAATGAAAGAGGTAGGAGTCAAATCCAAACGTGTCTGGTTATTGACAACTGAAGATAATGGTACCTAGGTTATTGACTTCTTGAGGTCAGGAATTAGGTTTTACTTCCTCCATATCTTTCTTAGAATCTATTAGAAAGTCCAGCCTAAGAAGATGTTCACTCAATAAATTCACAATAGTAGTCTTTCAAATACAAAGATAATGCTATTGACAGGAACTCTGAATTGATATTTTCTAATAGTGGTGGCACATTTGAAAGGGTCAAGTGACCTCCTACCCTTGTCTAGTTCCAGTCTGTCAAAAAGTGTATGCATGTGTGTGTTTGTGTGCAGACAATTATAACTCATAGAATATAAGGTTCAACTCAGACCATTCCAGGTTTTGTGATATTTTCATCTACTCCAAGCTTTCATATCATTTACTTCAGATATATTTGTATTTTTTCTAATTTTAGAAAACACTGCGAAACCAGGGCTGAAAATCATTGTGATGATCACTGTGGTTGACAATCATTTTCATTTCACCCAAGATGCTGAGTCAGAGTCAAGGGTTCTTAAACTGGGATCAGAAGCCAAAATTCAGGATGCAATCGTACTTGTATATAAAAAATTACACTGTTATTTTTCCCTAAACTTAAACTTAAATTTCAACTGTGAATGTAGGTAACTAGAGTAGTATCAAACTATAACTTTGTCATGTATAGAAATCTTTTTTTCAAATACCATCACATGTTTACAGATATCTTGAAATATCACTTACACTCATCACCACTTCAAAATTATTATTAACTATTAGACTCACAGCAAAATAGTTTATTAGTTCTTAAAGTACCCACATTAATATACTTTTTAAAAAATATCCTGAATATTATAAATATATGTATTTCAATATATTTGGTTTTGTTTGGAATCGTGTGTTCTATTTCATACATTTAATGACATTCTAAGCAGGGCTCACAGGTGACAAAATAGTCTGTGACAATAAAGTTTAGGAACAATGACCTACAGCAATCATGCCAATTTCATGACTTATCAGTGAACAGTTTAAAAATGAGCATGTGAAGGCTGTGGTTGTGACTCAGTGGTAGAGCACTCGCCTAGCATGTGTGAAGCACTGGGTTTGATCCTTAGCACCACACGTAAATAAAGGTCTATCAACAACTAAAATTTTTTTTTAAATTAGCATGTGAACAGTAAGACATGAAAGGAAGTTCACTTTCAAAGTGAGATGAAGGGATGGCGTGCCTTTGGGAAAAGTTTTCTCATTCCTACAATAAGAGAGACGAGTATATAGTCCATCTTCTCTGTATACGAATACACAAGCACATAGCTCCACGCACCCCTAAGGGGAACCTGTCTAGAAAGAAACTGACACTGAGAAAAGCAGGAGAGAGAAAGGATCTTGATGACGTCCTTAAGTTACTGAGCATTTTGGGTCTAGAGCCAACAAATACTCAAAAAAGAAAAAAAAAACTAACTAATGTAAAATTACAAGTTTACATAGCTGATCATAATGTGTTGTGATTCTATTTTTCCAAAGTCTGGATATATTAAAAATTCATTGACTACTTAAGGAATGAAATAATCTTTTTAATATTCCAGTTGAACAATTTTTGAGAAACTCTGATACCAAAGAATCATAATTATGAAACCAATTCTCATTATACAATAGGATAAATGTAGAAGTTACAAGAACTGTACCAAACCTGAACTGATTTGTACATACCCAAGTTATCAAGTTTTTTCACATGATGCTGTATATGACAAATGAAATATACAGAAAGAAATTTCCAGCAATGCCAAGTTTGCATCACATTACCTATAATAGGTATATATAATTAAGAACTGACTGTATTAACAGTACACATAGTTAAACAGCAATATGTCTTCAAGTTACTTACATCATCAGTGATACAAAGATATACAATCCTGTCTTGGCAGATGTAATGAAACAAATAACTGTAGAATAAAAGATATAAAACTTACTGTAGTTATAAGTAACACTTTTATCTTCTATCTATGTATAAGCAATTTTAGTACTGCCAATATCACATTATTTACAGATTCAGTCTATTCTCCTTTTCCCCTTCCCCCACACATCTGTTCCTTTCAAGTTAAACTGATAGGTGTGAATAAGAAATTAAAAGAAGGTCTCCACTGTTGCTAGACAGTACACCAGCATGTGAATTAGCCATGTGCAAAAACACAATTGGTACCTTAAGGCCAGAATAAGAAATGACATATTTGGAGGGACACATGATTAAAATTAAGTCCCAATGGACCACACAGTTTTCATTTTTTTAAGACTGCAAAACAAACACTTTCTACCAAATTCTCAACAATAACATTTGAGTATCTACTTTGAGCCAGTTACTATACTAGATGCTGAGGATACAAAAGAGAAAACCATCAGTCACTGCCTTCTTAGGAATCACAGGGCAAGGAATTACAGTGCTACATGGAAAATAGGATGATGAGGAAATTAAAGGCAGTACATAGCACTCTGGGGACATGAAGAGGCACATAATGGAGATCTGCTCAAGGGTTATAGAGAAGAATTCCTGGAAAACAAGATGTCTGATCTGAGATCTGAAGAATAAATAAGAGATGGCAAGGTAATGAGTCAGTGAAGAGTATTCCAGAGTGAAGCAGAAAATATAAGGGCCTGGAAATAAAAGAGCACACAATAGATACAGGAAAGTAAAATTCATTCATATAACTAGAATACAGAATGTACAGAAAAGAATAAACTGTCTAGACAGAAGATTCTGGAGAAACAAGACTTTATAAACCACACTGTACATTATTCAATGCACAGTCATCCAAAGGCTTTAGCCTGGGAAGAATGTGATCAGATTTGGTGATGATTCCCAAATCCAGATCTGACCTATCTCCTGAGCTTAAATCTCAATACACTACTGTCTATTAAACATAATCCAACTGGATGTACCACAGAGAACTTAAACAGGTCTTAAAATGGAAGTCATCATTTTCCCCACAAAATTAGTTTCTCCTAAACTAGACTTGGAAATAACTTGGTATGCAAGCTATGAAAGATACCAAGATATGATCCCTACCTCAAGGAATCTATAGTTAGGAGACAGAGACAATGAAGACTGCAATTATAACACAGTGTGATAAGTGCAACAATTTGAATAAATCCTAAATGCTATGTAGATATACAAAAAGGGGGAATCTAACCTAGTCTAGGAGTTTAGGAGTTTCTAGATATCCAAACTCAGGAAGACGAAAGCAGATTTTAAAAAGCCTACACATGATAGGGACTGGAAGTATAGTACCAATGTACCAATGCTTGAAATAACACAGATAGGTCTGTAAATGGCAAGAATACTTATACATAATAATAAAAAGTCAGGAATGGACAAAATTGCTAAGGATAAGTTTGGGCTTCATTCTAAAAGCCATGATTTTTAAGCAAGAAAGTCTCATCAAGGGAACGTGAACTACAGATTTAAGGTGGGAGCAACCAGAAGCAGGAAAACCAGTTAGGAGAAAGCTATTTGAAATGAGAAATAATGAAGGCCTAAATTAACACTGTGACAGTGGGGATAGAGGAGACATAATGAATTGAAAAACATGTTGTAGCAGAACGGTAAGCAACTGATAATGAAATAAGTATTATTCTAAAGTTTTAGGCTTAGTCAACTGAGTAGTGATGCTGTTAAAGTAGAAGAGAAAGTAGAATAGATTTCAGGGAAAAGTGTTTAACATACAGTAAAACTGACTTCATTATTTTGACATAAAGTCATAAAGATATTTTTATTGGGATGATGGAACATGATTATAGGACAGAAACCAAGACACCAGGTTAAAAAGAAAGAAATCTCAATGATAGAGCCTTACCCTAAAGCATACAAGGGAGAACTGGATCAGGACACAGATGGAGAGGCACAGCAGACAGTTTTTTTTCACTAAAATTTACATTCTAATTGGATTATATATTCTAGCATTCCTTATAGCTACATGTAGCTATGTTATTAAGTTCTGGCACATAATATTATGAGTGGAAGATATATGTCCTACTTCTCTCTGAAAGGATTCCATATGTTCTCCTCTGAGCATATTCCTGGAAACTGATTATAAACACACACTTTGTAAGTCTATTAGGTTTCTGAAGAAACTACAAAGCTGTATTCATAAGAGACTGGGGTTATTTAACCCCCACAGCAATCTCTGGGCCCCAGACCCACAAGGTAGAAAGCAGACTATAAAACCTGTATAGTTCCCCAAAATGACACATTCTCCAATACCAATTCTGAATGTGGCAAAAGGACAACAGACTAGGAAGAACCTCCTGGAGAATAAAGGCAGGCGTCAGGGAGAAAGCAGAACAACTAACCAGTAACAACTCTCCAGTCAGAACAGAGAGGCTTTGAAATTGCTGCAAAGCAGTTATCTGATCATTGATAGGAAGCAATGACTTCTACATGTTTCTTTTTCTTCCATTTTCCAAATGAAAAGTTTTAAACTTTCACTCTTGTGATTCTTATTTCACCACTGTTTATAGCATTGGGCTGGGAGAGAGGTGAAACATATGACTTGTCTTTTAGTTTACAGTCTGTGAACCACAGGAGCCACTCCTGGGCCTGATGGAGAGGACCATGTATTATCCGAAATCTCTGGACTAAGAACAAAATGCAACAAGCAGATGAGTCTTTAGAGCTACCTTCCTCAGAGAAGAGGCATATTCTATGTTTGAGATGGGTTATGTAACAAAAGATTTTTAACATTAATGAGGAAGGTTTACCAAGATTACCCCTTTATGTCCTTTCCAATAAGCCACCAGTACGTTTTTCTAAAGCAAAAGCTGTCATACCCTGGCTGAAAACCTTTAATGCCTTCCGGTTGTCTAAACTCTTAACATGCCCTACAAGGCCCTACGTGACTTTTCTTCTACCCATCTCTCGGCTTTATCTTTACTATTCCTGAGTACCAGTCACAGAATAACATGCAGTTCCAAAAATATGATCTCATGTCTTCATACTTTTCTACTTGCTATTCCTTCTACCTGGAATGCTATTACCCCCCAGCCTCTAATATAATTGTGGATTTGACCATCTCCCTCATTAAACTCTAATTTCTATGAAGGCAAATGCTGTCTTTCTTGTTATATCTCCATCATCAAGCAAAGTACCTATCAATAGTTAAGGACTCAGTAAATATTTACTTGAAGAATGAACAAAGAAATATAATTTATTTTATATATATCTTTTCACATATCTAAGAGCTCCATAGCAAAGTCATTTTTACATCCAACATTTCTACAACTTTCTTTAAAATAGTAGTACCACTTCAATGATAGAATAAAAATAATCACAAGTTAAAATTATAAATAATAAAATCAGACATTTTCTAAGCTGGTGAAGGTTACTGTTCTGTGAGTGTATTCAAATTAAACTACCCGGGTTGGGGTTGTGGCTCAGTTGTGGAGTGTTTGCCTAGCATGTGTGAGGCACTGGGTCTGATTCTCAGCATCACATATAAATAAATGAATAAAATAAAGATCTATCAACATCTTTATAAAATTAAAAAAATTAAACTACCTAGAAGCTTGTTTTGTAGCTTTCTACTATTCTGATTAGAACAGAATTCCTTCCTTTCACCCTTTACCAGATGCAAAGCAGAACTCACTTGCCATGTGAGTATGTTAGTTTGTTATTTTCAGAAGGTATCTTAGCCAGAATCTGCTCTGTCACCTCCAGGAAGTTTCCTCCACACCAAGCATGTTTGGCAAGGATAGTGGTTCCCCTGGCAACAACAGCAAAAAGAATGGCCATGCTGTCAATCTATTAAAAGGAAAAAAAGACACAGATTTAGAATATTTTTGACATGATCTTTCAAAAGTAACTTACTATCATTTATCAGAATATACCTAGAGACAATATTGAATGAGGTACTACAACATGAAAATTAACAAACGACCCTAAGGGCTGGGGGCAGAGTTCAATGGTAGAGTGTGTACTTGGCATGCACAAGACCCTGGGTTTAATCCCCAGCACCCCCACCCCTGAAAAAAAAAAAAAACTACCAAAAAACCCAAAACAAACAAAACCCAAGGTCATAGTCTTCTACAAGCTTACAACCTAAGCCACACTGATATGCACATAAGAGTGATAAGTTATGTTTTCAAATTATATAGCACAAACTGATATTGTGCTTTTGAAAAGCAATGACCAATGATAGCAAAGGGACATTAAAATGTCTTCATACTTTAACATAATGATCCCTTCCTGAAAATTTATCATAGGGAAACAATTTAACAGAATTTAGACTCTAGATTCAAAAATATATCTATTAAAAACAAAAGCCCACATTTATTAAATGTTCACTATATGATAGATAACAGTGTAAGTACTTTAAATTATTCATTTAATTCCCATAACTCAATGAGATTACATAATATTTCAATATTCCTAATATAGACGAGGAAATTGAAGCACAGATGACTTACATAATTTCCCCAAAATTACAGCAAGTAAGTGATAGAGCTATGACTTACCCTGAGGCAGTATGATTCCAGAAAATACAATGTTAGAAATGGTACACCACGTCTAGAATAAAGATAGTATCCATACTAGAAATGAACTGAAAGTAACCCAAACCTTCCACAAAAGAGAAATGGTTTTATAAATTATGGTAATATCCTTTATAAAGAAGAATTCATAAAACAATATGGCATGAGTTTATTTTCCTTATGTTTGGCTGTGCATATGTGCTATTTTCCCATGACAAGACCAGTTTCCCTTATTTAATGGCATAAACTTACAGATATGAACAAAATCCTTACTAGTCTTCAGTTTACTCTTCAGCCTCATGTTCTGGTAACATGTTCATTTCCACCCAATAGACCAGTGGTTCTCAAACTGTAGTGAGGGTATAAGTCATCTTGGTGGCAGAATGAGAGTCACTTGCTAAAAACTCAAATTCTTGACATCATCTCCAAAAATTCTGATTTTGTAAGCTTTAGGTGGGACCCTGGAATCTGTATCTAAAACAATCTTGTCTGAATGCAGGTAATTCACAGAAGCAGTATATGGAATGCTTGGGGCAAAGGAATCTGATTACTGATTGGAATTCTAGCACCAAAGGGCAGTAAATAGAGGAAGGTACCCACCTAGTATTAGGGATTGAATCCAGGGGGACTTAACCACTAAGCCACATCCACAGCCCTTTTTTGTATTTTATTTAGAGACAAGGTCTCACTAAGGTGCTTGGGCCTTGCTAAATTGTTGAGGTTGGCTTTGAACTCATGATCCTCTTGCCTCAGCCTCCTGAGCCACCAGGATTACAGACATGCACCATTTTAACTCTTCAACTTAGAATATTCTGGCTTTTGCCCTTAACACTCCACAGAACCATGCTTCCTAAGATAATCAACAGCCTCTATATTGCAAAACACAGTGCTCACTTCTCTATTCTTATTCTACTTAGTTTTTCAGAAACCGTGAACACCATTAACCAGTCCTCCTTCTTGAAACACTGTCTACAGCTGCTTTTTCTGTCTTTTTGCTGACTCTTTCTCCTCTACCTGTTTGGTAAATTTTTACTTTCCTAGGAACAAAGGATGTAAGTTACAGAGAAGCAGTGTTTTACTCAATAAAAGTAGTTCCCAACTACAAATCATTCACTGTTGGTACAAAGCAAAAGAAAACTAACTTTCCTTTTAGATGTCATTAATAGGAGTTCCTTCCTCTGTCCTATACTGCCAAACATTCCACCTATAATCATGTCTCACCTGTCTACATTGAAAAACTCTTGAAGTTGAATGTGTAACATCTTTATAAGTATTGGAATAAGAGAAACATCATCAGAGAGAATACCATATTTGAAGTAAGAAAACAGCTCTGTTAATTATTAGCAATATAAGAATGCCTAAAACTACAGAGTGCTATATAAATATAATACTCATAAAGAGTAAGAATGAAAAGATAAGCCAGAGGGAAGAAAAAAAGATAATGGAATATAAAAGAAAGCCCTGTTTCAATGCTGTTCCTCCCTGTTTTATTATTCACTCCTCACTTGGTCCAAGAGCCATTATCCCAATTATACTTCATTCCTGCTAATAATTTTCTATTAGCTTCCTTTGGCTGCTATAACAAAGTACCCCAAAATGGGTGGTTTAAAACAACAGAAATTTATCAGCTCACAAAACACTACCAAGGTGTTAGTAGGGCCATATTGTCTCTGAAATCTGTAGGGGAGAATCTTTCTTTGTCTCTTTCAAGTTTCTGTTAGTTTGCTGGCAATTCTTGGTCTTCCTTGGCTTGTAGCTACAGCACTTTAATCTCTACCTCAGTCGTCACAAAATAACACTAAAATGTATAAAACTATTCTAGATCAGAAATATGTATACATTATAAAAAAGGAAAGACACACATTTTAGGGCTGCATTTGTATTCAGGTCTATGAAGGCAAAGTTGTCAAAAAATTCCCCAAAATGATAAGGCTTAATTTTTAATGTCTTGGAAAAATGTCTGGCTGATCTTAGGGTGCTACATTCCTAAAATCATAACAGTAAACACGACTCAAACACTCTTATATTCCTGTTGTACTTTTTAAACAGTTTAAAAGTTGTGTTCAGTAGTAATAATTTACAATTCAAAGATATTTACATGGAATAAGACTTTAATTTCATTTTAAGAATCGAGACTTTTTATCTAAGACTCTGAAAATGACAGTGTAGCAGAGTAAAATTAAATTATTTCAGACCTAGGAGAAAATAATATTCAAAGATGCATTTATACTAAGTGAAAAACAAATCATACCATATGTGGTATATGAACAAAGGCTGTGCAACCACTAAAAGTAGTAGTAGAATTTAATTCATCATATAGCACATGATAATGGTGAAGGCAAAATCAAAAGAAAGAATTGTGTATCATATTAAAAGGAGATATGCTAATTTCTGCAACAGTTCATTGCAGAAAATTTCATAGAACATATGCAATGTAAATCAAGTTTTTTCTATCCTTATATCATGTGCATACTATTAAATTAATTGCCCCATTAATGAGTGGTGCACAAAATACTCAGTAAAGAGATGGAAACTCATTTTAGAAGGGAGGCATGAAGCAAGAGTAGGCATGAAGGTGAAAGCAAGCTTAAGAAGAGTAAATAAACCAACCTGATGAGATGGAGTAAAACACATGTGGTGAACACAAAGGTTGAGGAATAGTTTTATGGCTTCATAAAAATTTGTATAAATAATTGTATTTGTATAAATTAAACTATTTGAATTTGATTAAATGGAGTCTACTTCAGTTCATTGCAAAGTAGTAGACACTGGCATAGGAAGTTGAGGAAGAAAGAATGACTATACTCAGTGGAACCATAATACAATGAAGAACAGACATGAAAAAATCAAGTGTAAAGAGTGAAAAATCTAAGTATGTGTACAATTGTTCAAGATATTTCTTAAAATTCTGTGATTATTTTGTGTTGGATGAAGAAAAGGAAGGAAAATAGGTGTCAGCCTATGTATTAGGAATTTCCTCAGTATACTCTTGGTATTATTTTCCTTGGAATAGAGATCAAAGTGTTTGTTTTACTCTCTTCACAGTGCTCAGCACAGTGTCTGGCATAGAGCGCTCTTTCAAATATTTGTTGAATAAATGAATACTGAGCACATTTTGGATTTAAATATACTATAAATGGTGGATACCTTCATATTAAGTAGGACCTGTCTGTGTCTTAAGGAGGAAGTTAGCCAGACAGAAAAGCTATGAATTCTGATGTAATAATGTTGGAGAAGACACAAAAAATGAAGAACAAGGGCAGAGCACTTGCATAGCATGTGTTAAGCCCTGGATTTGATTGTTAGCACTGTATAAATATAAACAAATAAAATAAAGGCATTCTGTCCATCTATAACCACAAAAAATATAAAAAAAGAAGACAAACATTGGTATGACAGAGGAAAAGAAGAGGTGTTTAAAGTGCAGTTACAGATGAAGTCTATTTTGTTGGTACCACAAATATTGTTTTTGGACAATGGTTGATACCCAACCCAATTCCTCTTACTTTCTGAGTATAAGACTCTGTCCAGTTAAGTCAAACACATATTTTTATTTTGTTTATAATAATATAAAACACCATCTTGATTGTTTGCTCCTGTTCCCCAAACATGAAGAATTCTGAGTAGCATTTTCCTATATCTTGTTTACAGCTATGCACAACCTGCACACTTATTAGAGTGTCTAGCTTATATTAGCTGTTCAATAAGTATTTGTTAAATGTATAAATTAATCTGTTTTCAGTCACCGTTACTGAAAGTGAAAGAATTGTGCAAGACATGACAGTGATAGAAGATTGTGGGTTTAAAGGTGGGAGAATGGTGGTTTAAGTAGTAGACGGCAATTAATAAGGCAGAACGAAAGGAGTCAGTAAAAGGTTGTGGTAGTTATGGGAGAGGGAGCTACAAAGTATCAGAGTCAAGTATGTAATCAATTTGATAGACATTGGTCATCAACAAAAATAACAATAGCATACAGCTCTGAGGCTGAGAAAATAGGTTTGGGCAGAGATATAGGTCTTCCTCATACTGAGCAATGTCAATACTGGGAGGTGGAGGAAGGGCGCATGGGGTGTAAGAGTTCACAAAGGAACAAGAACAGCCAGAAAAAGGTGAGGCAGAAAGTGACGTCATCGAACAGGGGCATGAAGAGTTTTTAGAAGACTGACGATTTCGAGAGAGTGAGATGCTACAGAAAGGTTTTGCAGAACGGTAATTAAGAGAGAAAGTTAACATTTCCTATCCCATAATGACAACTTAAGCGACGCATGCTTACATTCTTAAACTCGAGGCCTTTTCAGTAGGCATAAAACAAAACCAAAAACGACGCACTCCGCCCAAACTGAATGTGCCTGAGAATTCCAACTGTCGACATTAGAGAAACC
The DNA here is from genome assembly GCF_902686445.1 of Sciurus carolinensis. Lineage (NCBI taxonomy): Eukaryota > Metazoa > Chordata > Mammalia > Rodentia > Sciuridae > Sciurus > Sciurus carolinensis. The sequence continues at coordinate 131,604,517 of NC_062232.1, forward strand.
TAAGTCACCCTTGCAAAGCCTCCCCGCTCCGTTCAGCACCTTCTTATCTACACCTCGGCCCTGCCATCCTCCGTCGTCTCCTGGCCTCCGGGAGGGCACGCCCCACTGCATTTACCTGTCGGGCACCTTGTAAGGGCAAGAGGGTCCCGGACCAAGAGGCTCGGGCCGGCTCTGGGCTGCTGACTGCCGGCACACAGAGGATGGGACCGGACGCCGCTGACTTCCGCGTAAAGCGCCCCGCCTACGCGTGGGCTCCTGGGAGCGTGAACGCTCCTCCAATGGGAACACGCTGTAGGGTTCTGCGGCGTTCCCAGCTTCTGGTACTTCCCCGGAGCCGTACTGCATTCCGGGATTGGTAGTTCTGACTGGAGTGTCGTGGAGTCTGTCATACCTTGAATCTGCAATGATTGTTGTGGCAATGTCGAACACTACGATGATCCATGGAAACGTGAGGATACAGAGCAACAAAAAGAATCTATGAGCATTGAATTGGCAAGATAAACGTGGAGTTCGCTTCTCCCACCATTTTGCTTACTGTCAGCAAGTAAAGTCGCCTGTTGCTTCACAAACAAAAATAGGATTCATCTGACACGAACTCCCTCTGCTTTCGCCATGAAAATGTCTAACTTCCTTGTCCTCCTCACCAGTCCTTTTTCCCATTCTTTTGCAATAAAAACGACTATTTTCCTTTGCTCTAAATTTGCCCTTTGTATACATTTTCCCTTTGCTCTAAGTTTGCTCCTTTGTGTACATTTTCCCTCTTTCCAACACAGTCTCACTCCCACTGATGAACCCCTCATTCTCACTATCCTTCATGGACTACCTACGTACTTGTTTTTTCCTTAATAGCATTTAAAGACTCTCAAAATTTCTCTTACCTATAACATTCCATGTTAAACATTCTCTAAAACATTTTAAAGTCGACCTTTTCACTTTATAAGCTTGAGAAATTCAATATTTCTAGGAAATTTATCTTTATTGTTCCTTCAATACTTCCTTTCGTATATTATTATTATCTTTCTTTTTCTCATATTCCAGTTACCCACATGTCAGCATCTAGTTCTATTGTTAACACCTCGTAAATTTGTTTTACTTATTTTCATTTTTCTATCCTTTGCCACTCTGGGACATTTCCTCAATCTTCTAATTCACAAATTCATGTGCACTCATTCTGTCATCCCATCTATCTTGACATTTACTTTAACACAATATTTTCATATAGTTGTTTATTATCTTGCTCTTCTGTTATTATGTTTATGATGATTTTTTAAAAATTATTGATGTTACCTATTTTGATATTTATGTGATCAGCAACCTAGTTTTTCTTTTTAAATACTTATGCTGCTTACTTCTTATTGACCAATGACCCCTTATTCTATCTACTTACTTCAGAATATCCAAAGTCCAGAACCTTGTCAGATATGAACACCTAGACAATCAGATGGGAGTAGAAATGAGGCTCACTGTACATATCTCTACCTTCAGAAATGCAAATAATCATTCTTTACTCAGTGAGACATCTCCTCAAGTCTGTGCTTGATCCTCAACCCTCCAAGAAAGAACACTTAGGAGAAGGTACACCTAATACTGTATTTTACTACCTTTGCAGTTTTGAAGAGGGGGATTAAATTACTAAAGTAGGTATTAGCGATACTTGTTAACCCCCACTTGTTTTCCTCACCTCACCTTTGCAGATCTTTTGTGCTTCCTTGAATTTACTCCTAAGAATACCTGTACCAAATGTCTTATTTATTTTAAATGCCACTATGAAATCTTAATTAAAACGTGCCATTTTAAACCAAGTCAGACAATACACTCCTAAATCTACAAAAATAGATTATAGAACATTTTCCCTCCAAAACTAAACTCAATACTATAAACTTCATATTTTTCCAAGCTTCCTATTCTAATACCCCAATATAGGAATTGAGAAGCTTTTCAATTACAGTGAAGTAAAATTGCTATTTACAACTTTTAGGAAATATAGATCTTTTTAAATAAGAGGAAACATGATTTTTTTCTGACCTCATTGATGACAGCTTTGGATATGCAGACACGGAGAAGAGTTTGAGAGTACAAGCTGGGGAATCTTTAAAAAAAGATGTCCCACCCCCCCCACCCCCCCCCGTGAACAAATAAACTGTACTAAGGGGAGAGGGATCACGTAAAAATCTCAAATCTCGTGTTTGGAGAGTTTCCAGAAGAAGAGTAGTACGGGAAAGGAAAGTAGTGGATAGTCATTGCAGCTGAATTGTTTGTTCCAGTTCATAATTCCTTTAAAAAAAAAAGACATTGGACTATTCTTCCTATTCATTTGTAGAAACTTTTATGTGTTTTTAGGACAGAAACTCCTCATCTGTCTGATATGTTTCAAATGTCTTTAACATTGTTACTATTTTATCTTACTCATAGTACTTTAAAGAAATTTTGTTTTATGTAATCATATGTATATTTTTATTATATCTGTTTTTTCCTTGATGCTTAGGGAAAAAGGCCTACATCAATAGTCTGACACTTTCCCTAAGGTTTTTTGCTTTCATTTTTATGTTTAACTCTTTTTCTACCTGATGTATATTTTTGATGTATGCTAATTTGAAATGATACACTTCTATTATATACCAAGTATTTATGCATAGTTGCATCTATTTCTTCCATTCTTGGATTCTAGTCCTTCACTGGTAATGAATGTTCTAATTATTACACCTTTATGATGTTTTAATATCTGAAAGGGCAAAAGAATACTCCCTAGTATTCTTTTCAGAATGCTGTTGGCTATTACTGTGCATATATTTTCCATGTGAACTCAAAGATCATTTTATCAGATCTCTCGCCCCAAATAATTCTATTGGGATATCAATAGAAACTGTATTAAACCTAAAATTTAGAGTGCAAAAAATTAAAAACCTTATGATGTTGAAACATTACAACCCAGAAAGCTTATGACATTTCCCCTTCTGGGAACATCAAGGTTGGTTTGTTTATGCAAGCATTCTTTCAAGTCCCTTATTAAGGTTTTAAAAGGTTACATTTTCTAGTATTACACAGATTCTTGTTTATGTTTCTTAAAAAGTTACTCTATCTGAAGTATGTGTGACAAAGAGTTTTCTCCCACTCTGTAGGCTCTCTTCACATTGCTGATAGTTTCCTTTGCTGAGAGGAAGCTTTTTACTTTGGATCTATCACAATTATTGATTCCTACTTTTATTTCTTGTGCTTTGGGAATCCTGTTAAGGAAGTCTGATCCTAAGCCGACATGATGAAGATTTGGACCTACTTTTTCTTCTGTAAGATGCAGGGTCTCTGGTCTAATTCCTAGGTCCTTGATCCATATTGAGTTGAGTTTTGTGCAGGGTGAGAGATAGGGGTTTAATTTCATTCTGTTGCATATGGTTTTCCAGTTTTCCCAGCACCATTTGTTGAAGAGGCTATCTTTTCTCCATTGCATATTTTTGGAACCTTTGTCTAGTATGAGAAAATTGTATTTATTTGGGTTTGTGTCCGTGTCCTCTCTTCTGTACCATTGATCTAGGTACAGTGGCACATGCCTGTAATCCCACTGGCTCTGGAGGCTGAGACAGGAGAATTATGAGGTCAAAGCCAGCCTCAGCAATTTAGTGAAGCACTTAGCAACTTGGCAAGACCCTGTCTCTAAATAAATACAAAATAGAGATGGAGATGTGACTTGGTGATCAAGTGCCCCTGAGTTCAATCTCTGGAACAAACATAATAATAAAAACAATTTATTTGGACAACTAAAAAAAAGAGTTACATTTTCAGCATATATTCTAAATAGTTATTATTTATTTGATGGAGAACTCTAGATTTTAGATTTCATTTATACTATAATATATTACTTTTTATTCTCACATTCCAATAGGATTTTTCAGTTAATTACCTTGGAATTTTCAAATTCCAAGAACACTAAAATGAATTCTAAAAATAAAGTATTATTCAAAGTATTTTACTATAAATAAACTATATTCTATGCTATAAAATACTGCTCTTTCTGGTCAGTATTTGTAAGACTTATTTATTTTTAAGGTTTTATATTATTTATTTGTTTGTTTATGGTACTGAGGATTGAAACCAGAGTCTAGCACTCTTACCACTGAGCTACACCCCAGCTCTTTTTTTAAATTTATTTTTATTGTAAACAAATTTTATTCTCTGTTTGTACATGGAGTAACGGCATACCATTTGTGTGATCATACACCTACATAGGGTAATGGTGTTTGATTCATTCTGTTATTTTTTCCTTCCCCCCACCCCTCCCACCCCTCTTTTCCCTCTATACAGTCCCTCCTTCCTCCATTCTTACCCCCTCGCACCTCCATTATGTGTCATCATCCGCTTATCAGCGAGATCATTCATCCTTTGGTTTTTTGAGATTGGCTTATCTCACTTAGCATGATATTCTCCAATTTCATCCATTTGCCTGCAAATGCCATAATTTTATTCTTCTTTATGGCTGAGTAATGTTCCATTGTATATATATACCACAGTTTCTTTATCCATTCATCAATTGAAAGGCATCTAGGTTGGTTCCACAATCTGGCTATGGTGAATTAAGCAGCTATGAACATTGATGTGTCTTTATCTCTGTAGTATGCTGATTTTAAGTCCTTTGGGTATAGGCCAAGGAGTGGGATAACTGGGTCAAATGGTGGTTCCATTCCAAGTTTTCTAAGGAATCTCCACACTGCTTTCCAGAGTGGCTGCACTAATTTGCAGCCCCATCAGCAATGTATGAGTGTACCTTTTTCCCCACATCCTCGCCAACACCTATTGTTGCTTGTATTCTTGATAATCGCCATTCTAATTGGGGTGAGATGGAATCTTAGGGTAGTTTGGATTTGCATTTCTCTTATTACTAGGGATGTTGAACATTTTTTCATATATCTGACGATTGCTTGTACATCTTCTTCTGTGAAGTGTCTATTCATTTCCTTAGCCCATTTGTTGATTGGGTTATTTGTATTCTTGGTGTAGTTTTTTGAGTTCTTTATAGATTCTGGAGATTATTGTTCTATCTGAAGTATGTGTGGCAAAGATTTTCTCCCACTCTGTAGGCTCTCTCTTCACATTGCTGATAGTTTCCTTTGCTGAGAGAAAGCTTTTTAGTTTGAATCTATCCCAGTTATTGATTCTTGCTTTTATTTCTTGTGCTATGGGAGTCCTGTTAAGGAAGTCTGATCCTAGGCCGGCATTTTGAAGATTTGGACCTACTTTTTCTTCTGTAAGATGCAGGGTCTCTGGTCTGATTTCAAGGTCCTTGATCCATATTCAGTTGAGTTTTGTGCAGGGTGAGAGATAGGGGTTCAGTTTCATTCTGCTGCATATGGATTTCCAATTTTGCCAGCACCATTTGTTGAAGAGGCTATCTTTTCTCCATTGCATATTTTTGGCACCTTTGTCTAGTATGAGAAAATTGTATTTATTTGGGTTTGTGTCCGTGTCCTCTATTCTGTACCATTGATCTACCTGTCTATTTTGATTCCAATACCATGCCATTTTTGTTACTATTGCCCTGTAGTATAGTTGAAGTTCTGGTATTGCGATACCTGCTGCTTCATTCTTCCTGCTAAGGATTGCTTTAGCTATTCTGGGTTTCTTATTCTTCCAGATGAATTTTTCATGATTGCTTGCTCTATTTCTGTAAGGTACGTCATTGAGATTTTAATTAGAATTGCATTGAAACTATATAGCACTTTTGGTTGTATGGCCATTTTGACAATATTAATTCTGCCTATCCAAGAACATGGGAGATCTTTCCATCTTCTAAGGGTTTCTTTAATTTCTTTCTTTAGTGTTCTGTAGTCTCATTGTAGAGGTCTTTCACCTCTTTGATTAGATTGATTTCCAAGTATTTTATTTTTTTCGAGGCTATTGTGAATGGGGTAGTTTTCCTAATTTCTCTTTCTGAAGATTCATTACTTATGTATAAAAATGCATTGGATTTATGAGCATTGATCTTGTAACCTGCTACTTTACTGAATTCACTTATGAGTTCTAAAAGTTTTCTGGTGGAATTTCCCGGTTCCTCTAAATATAGAATCATGTCATCAGCAAATAGGGATAGTTTGAGTTCTTCTTTTCCTATTCGTATCCCTTTAATTTCCTTGGTCTGTCTAATTGCTCTGGCTAAAGTTTCAAGGACAATATTGAATAGAAGTGGTGAAAGAGGGCATCCCTGCCTTGTTCCAGATTTTAGGGGGAATGCTTTCGGTTTTTCACCATTTAGAATGATATTAGCCATGGACTTAGCATAGATGGCCTTTACAATGTTAAGGAATGTTCCCACTATCCCTATTTTTTCTAGTGTTTTGAGCATGAAGGGATGCTGTATTTTATCAAATGCTTTTTCTGCATCTATTGAAATAATCATGTGATTCTTAACTTTAAGTCTGTTGATATGGTGAATGACATTTATTGATTTCCGAATGTTGAACCAACCTTGCATCCCTGGGATAAAACCCACTTGATCATGGTGCACTATCTTTTTAATATATATTTGTATGCGATTTGCTAAAATTTTGTTGAGAATTTTTGCGTTGATGTTCATTAAGGATATTGGTGTGAAATTTTCTTTCCTTGATGTGTCTCTATCTGGTTTAAATATCAGGGTGATATTGACTTCATAGAATGAGTTTGGGAGGGTTCCCTCCTCTTCTATTTCATGGAATAGTTTGAAGAGTATTGGAATGAGCTCTTCTTTAAAGGTTTTGTAGAACTCAGCTGAGAACCCATTTGGTCCCGGACTTTTCTTTGTTGGTAGCTTTTGATGACTTCTATTTCATTGCTTGAAATTGATCTATTTAAATTTTATATGTCCTCCTGGTTCAGTTTAGGTAATTCATATGTCTCTAGAAACCTGTTGATGTCTTCGAAATTTTCTGTTTTGTTTGAGTATAGATTTTCAAAATAGCTTCTAATTATGTTTTGTATTTCACTCGTGTCTGTAGTGATATTTCCTTGTTCATTCCGAATTTTAGTAATTTGAATTTTCTCTCCTTTTTGTTAGTGTGTTTAAGGGTTTATCATTTTTTTTTATTTTTTCAAAGAACCAACTATTTATTTTGTTAATTTTTTCTATTGTTTCTTTTGCTTCAATTTCATTCATTTCAGCTCTGATTTTAACTATTTCCTGTCTTCTACTACTTTTGGTGTTGGTCTGCTCTTCTTTTTCTAGCGCTTTGAGCTGTAGTGTTAAGTTGTTTATTTGTTGATTTCTACTTCTTTTGTTGAATGCGCCCCATGAAATAAATCTTCCTCTAAGTACTGCTTTCATAGTGTCCCAGAGATTTTGATATGATGTGTCTTTGTTCTCGTTTAGTTCTAAGAATTTTTTTTATTTCCCTCCTGATGTCTTCTGTTATCCATTCATCATGTAATAATGTATTATTTAATCTCCAGGTATTGGAGAAGTTTCTGTTTTTTATTCTGTCATTTATTTCTAATTTCAATCCATTATGATCTGATAGAATACAAGGTAGTATCTCTATCTTCTTGTATTTTCTAGCAGTAGCTTTGTGGCATAAAATATGGTCTTTTTAGAGAAGTATCCGTGTGCTGCTGAGAAGAAAGTGTATTCGTTCTTTGTTGGATGGTATATTCTATATATGTCCATTAAGTCTAAATTGTTGATTGTGTTATTGAGATCTATGGTTTCTTTATTTAATTTGTGTTTGGATGATCTATCCAGTGGTGAGAGAGCTGTGTTAAAATCACCTAGTATTATTGTGTTGTGGTCTATTTGATTTCTGGAATTAAGAAGGATTTGTTTGACATACATGGATGAGCCAATGTTCGGGGCATAGATATTTATGATTGTTATGTGTTGCTGATTTATGCTTCCCTTAAGCAGTATGAAATGTCCTTCCTTATCCCTTCTGACTAACTTTGGCTTGAAGTCCACATTATCTGAAATGAAGATGGATACTCCAGCTTTTTTGCTGTGTCCATGTGCATGGTATGTTTTTTCCCATTCTTTCACCTTTAGTCTGTGGATGTCTTTTTCTATGAGATGAGTCTCTTGCAGGCAGCATATTGTTGGATCTTTCTTTTAATCCAATCTCCTAGTCTATGTCTTTTGACTGATGAGTTCAGACCATTAACATTCAGGATTATTATTGAGATATGATTTGTATTCCCAGTTATTTGGCTCATTTTTGTTGTTTGACACAACTTGGTTTCTCCTTTATTTGGCTGTTCCTTTAGGGTAGTTCCTCCCTTTGCTGATTTACATCATTGTTTTTCATCTCTTCCTCATGGAATATTTTGCTGAGAATGTTCTGTAATGCTGGCTTTCTTTTTGTAAATTCTTTTAGCTTTTGTTTATCATGGAATGATTTTATTTCATCATCATATCTGAAGGTAAGTTTTGCTGGGTATAAGATTCTTGGTTGGCATCCATTTTCTTTCAGGGCTTGATAAATGTTGTTCCAGGCCCTTCTAGCTTTTAGGGTCTGGGTTGAGAAATCTGCTGATATCTGTATTGGTTTCCCCCTGAATGTATTTGGTTCTTTTCTCTCGCAGCCTTTAAAATTCTGTCTTTATTTTGTATGTTAGGTATTTTCATAATAATGTGCCTTTGTGTGGGTCTGTTGTAATTTTGTGTGTTTGGAGTCCTATAAGCCTCTTGAACTTGATTTTCCATTTCATTCTTCAGATTTGGGAAATTTTCTGATATTATTTCATTGAATAGATTGTTCATTCCTTTGGTTTGTTTCTCTAAGCCTTCCTCAATCCCAATAATTCTTAAATTTGGCCTTTTCATGATATCCCATAGTTCTTGGAGATTCTGTTCATGATTTCTTACCATCTTCTCTGTTTGGTCAACTTTGTTTTAAAGATTAAATATTTTTTCTTCAATATCTGAGGTTCTGTCTTCCTGGTGTTCTATCCTATTGGTTATGCTTTCTATGGAGTTCTTAATTTGGTTCATTGTTTCCTTCATTTCAAGGATTTCCCCCAGCTCTTTTTTAATCTTTATTTTGAGTTAGGGTTTAACTAAGTAGCCCAGGCTTGCCTTGAACTTATGATCCTCCTGCTTCAGTCTCCTGAGTAGTTGGAATTATAGATATGCACTGACATGCTTGGCTCTACATCTTATTTATTTTTCTTCTTCTATGGCATTGAAAATTACCTGCTGAGTTATGTTATGTTGATAATGGTTATCCTTGTCTTTTTTCTAAGAATGAATATTGGTTTTAGATATATGATCTGTATCTTCTTCAGGAAAAATCCTTTTTACCATAGTTTCCCAAGGTCTAAAAAAATATCTAGTTATGGATGCCCAATTTTGTCACATAATTTTTAGATATCTCTCATGAGGAAATATTTTTAAACCTATAGATGCAATTATTTATATAATAGATTTTGGGGTATTGAATTATTTTTTTATTCCTGGCATAAATTGTGTTTAGTTGTGATGTACTCACTTTGCTACCATTTTTTAAAAAATTTTATCCTAAGGTCTACTCACTTTGCTACCATTTTTTAAAAAATTTTATCCTAAGGTCGTAAGTGATATTATTCTGTCACTTTATGTGTTTTTCTTTGGATTTTGGCATTTATTTCATAAAAAATTAGAATGATCTTCTGGAACTGTTAAAATATTGTGACAATGTTATTCCATGAAGGCTTCTAATAATATACCTGTTAACCTTATTTTCCATCTACTTAATTTCTTCCATGTTTTTGATCTACTTAGACTTTTGGGGGGATACCCCTGTTGAACCCAGGGAGGTTTTAATCACTGAGCCACATCCTCAGTCCTTTTTTACATTTTTTTTTTAGAAACAGGGTCTCCATAAGTTGCTGAGGCTGACTTTGAACTTGTGATCCTTCCTCCTGCCTCAGCCTCCTGAGTCACTGTGATTACAGGCATGTGCCACTGCACCTGGCTTGTACTAGAATTTTAAGATTTCTCCTCTAATCAAGTTAGTACTTTTTTCTAGATAATATTTTTTCAAATTATATTTAAATGTCACCAGTGATATGTTGGGCTTCCACTTTGTTAAATTTTCACAGTGGTTATACCTACTTTCCTTGAATGTTGTGTAATTCTTTGACTCTCTTTGTTCTTGTTCAGACTTTCTAAACACAGCAAATTGATGGCTATACACCATAATCTGCATTCTGGTTGTTTTCTGAGCACATAAACAGATTACATTTTCCAGACCTCCTTGCTGAAGTAGATAGTTTAGAGTAGTCATATGAGTTTTGGCCAATGGTTATGTGACACTTCCAGATCTGACATTTAGGAATTTTCCATGTACACTCCTCGATGTTTGTTTCTCCTTTCAGTTGACAAAAATAGAGATAACCAGCACAACTTTGGGTGCAATTTATTGAAGATTGAAGAGCCCTGAATGACTATGCAGAAACAAACCATCCTTTGCCTACTAAGCACATCTGCCTTATGCTATTATATGAATGCGTAACCACTAATCATATTAAGGTCTATTTGTTTCTAGTTCCCTCAATAATTATTTATTTTTCAACAATAGACTTCAATTTATCAATTTTTCTATTTTGAAATTATATGCAGCTATTTTTCTTAATTTTCTTGTTTATGTTGGTGTTACTGTTGTTGTTTTGCTATTCTCTAACTTATTAATTTCAATATATACTACATTTATTTTCAGTTGTGTTTAGTAATTGAGGTGGATAAAGAATTATAAGTTCTTCAGACAATAATTTTTACTGCAACTTGTGCTTTGAAAAATAATATTTTCATTGTTTGTATCTCTAAATAGTTCGTAGTTACATGTTTTGTAAAGATAAGCATGTTATTTATTATAATTAGCATTTTAAATATTTTATTTTGGGTTAATATGTATAAATTGTACATATTAAGGCAGTTGAAAGTTTGGACTGGGAATAAAGGGTGGCTGGATTTGATTAGTACATACTGTATGCATGTGTTGAAGTATTACACTGAATGCCATTAATATATAGTTGCAATTTTGATTTCATATTTGATCTAGGACTTATTTTCAAGATGTTTTAAAAATTTTCTAAGTAATTGGAGATTTTATGCAGACATTTCTTAATTTCCAGTTTATAACATTGTGATCAATGTATTCAGTTTTCATGATCTCTGTTTTAAGACTGAGTTTTAATTTGTGACTTAGTACATGGTCAATTTTCCATACTGCCTAAAAGAAAAGTATCTTTTTTAGTATGAATGTGGATATTTAACCACATTTATCAGTTGTTATTTCTTTTTCTGTCTAGATAATCTGTCAAAAACTGTCAGGGAAATGTGGAATGACTTAGAAATAGGCAAAAATGACTGGGTATCCATTTAGGAGAATACTGGGCAATGAAATTCCAGTGATCTGATTCTAGAGAGATGTATGACTGTGGCTTTGACATGGCTTTTTACAAACCTGAAAGTTGTAGCAAACTGATGGTAGTATAAAAGATTTTTGTCCATAGAATTGCAAATGAGTATTGTTTAGTGTGTATGCAACAGATTTACACGCTATATAGAAAACATGAATCCAAACAAAATTGCATCTTTTAGCAAACATATATGTATTCCTCATACTTTTAAAAATATTTATTGTTCTTTTTTATTTATGTATGACAATATGATTCATTTTGACGTACTTACAAAAGCACAGAATGTAATTTGTTCTAATTCATTTCCTAGTACTTCACATTCCCCTCCATTTCTCCCTCCCCCTGTTCTCTTCCCTCTACTGTACTGCTATTTCTATTATTTACTTAGTTTTTTTTAAAAAATTAGTGTTTTGTAGATGTACATGATGGTGAGATTCACTGTGGTATATTCATATATGTACATAGGAACGTTAGCTCACTGTCTTTCCCTATCCCATTCCTCCTCCCTTTCATTTCCCCCTTTGTCTACTCCCACTGATATTTCTTCTATTCTTTTTATTTTCTCACCCCCTTATTTTGGATTAGCTTGTGCATATCAAAGAAAACATTGGACCTTTGCCTTTTTGGTACTGATTATTTCACTAAATATGATAGTCTCCAGTTACATTCATTTACCAGCAAATATCATAAAGGCATTCGTCTTCATGGTTGAGTAATACTCCATTGTGTAAATATACCATATTTTCTTTATCCATTCATCAGTTGAAAGGCACCTAGGTTGGCTCCATAGCTTGGCTATTGTGAATTGTGCTGCTATAGTTGCTGCATCACTGTAGTAATGCTGCTTTTAAATCCTTTAGATATATACCAATAAGTGGGATAGCTGGCTCAAATGGTGGTTCCATTCCAAGTTTTTTAAAGGAACCTCCCTTCTGATTTCCAGAATGGTTGCACCAATTTTCAGCCCCACCAACAATGTATGAGCGTACCCTTTTCCCCACATCCTTGCCAACATTTGTTACTTGCATTCTTGAAAATTGCCATTCTGACTGGAGTGAGGTGGAATCTCAGTGTAGTTTTAATTTGAATTACTAGAGATATTAAGCATTTTTTCATTCATTTGTTGACCATTTGCATTTCTTCTTTTGAGAAATGGCTGTTTAGTTCCTTTTCTCATTTCTTGATTGAGTTATTTGTTTTACTGGTGTTAAGTTTTTTGAGTTCTTTCCATATTCTGGATATTAATGCCCTGAGGAGCAAGTGGCAAAGACTTTCTCCAATTCTGTTTGTTCTCTCTTCACACTCTTGATTGTTTCCTGTGTTGTGGAGAAGCTTCAAAATTTGATGCCATCCCATTTATTAATTTTTAATTTTATTTCTTGTGCTTTCAGAGTCTTGTTAAGGAAGTCAATTCCTGAGATGACATGTTGGAATGTTGAGTCTACATTTTCTTCTAGCAGTTGCAGGGTTTGTGGTATAATTCCTAGGCCTTTGATTCACTTGAGTTTTGTTAGGGGTTAAATTTCATTCTACTACATATGGATTTCCAGTTTTCCCAGCACTATTTGTTTAAAAGGCTATCTTTTCTTCAATGTACGTTTTTGGCACCTTTGTCTAATATGAGATAATTGTATTTATGTGGGTTTATTTCTGTGTCTTCTATTCTATTCCATTGGTCTTGATGTCTGTTTTGGTACCAGTACAACGCTGTTTTGTTACTATACCTCTGTAGGATAATTTTAGGTCTGGTATTATGATGATTCCTGCTTTGATTTTCTTGTTAAGGATTACTTTGGGCTATTCTGTGTTTCTTTTTTTCCAAATGAATTTCATTTATGCTTTTTATAGTTCTGTAAAGAAAGTCTTTGAAATTTTGATGGGAATTGCATTGAATCTGTATAGCACTTTTGGTAGTATGTTCATTTGACAATATTAATTCTGCCTATCCAAGAACATGGGAGGTCTTTCCATATTTTAAGGTCTTCTTCAATTTCTTTCTATAGTGTTCTGTAGTTTTCATTGTAGAGGTCCTTTAACTCTTTTGATGGATTCATTCTGAAGTGGTTTTTTTTTGAGATTATTGTGAATGGGATACTTTTCTCAATTTCTTTTCCAGCAGTTTCATCATTGGAGTGTAGGAACACAATTGATTTCTGAGTGTTGATTTTGTGTCCTGCTACTTTTCCAAACTCATTTATGAGTGCTAGAACTCTTCTGGAAGAGTTTTTTGGGGTCTTCTAAATGTAGGATCATGTCATCAGCAAAAGCAGATGATTTGAGCACTCTTTTCCTATCTGTGTTCCTTTAATTTTCTTCTCTTGCCTAATTGCTCTAGCTAGAGTTCAAAGGACTGTGAGGAATAGGAGTGGTGAAAATGGGCATCCTTGTCTTGTTCCTGTTTTTAGAAAAAATGCTTTCAATTTTTCTCCACTCAGAATAAAGTTGGCCTTGTTTGTCATATATAAACTTTACAATGTTGAGGTATGTTCCTTCTATCCCTAGTTGTTCTTGTGTTTTAAACATGAATGGGTGCTGTACTTGTCAAATGCTTTTTCTGCATCTATTAAGATAATCATGTGATTCTTGTCTTTATGTGGTGAATTGTGTTCATTGATTTAAATATGTTAAACCAGCCTTGCATCCCTCAAATAAACTCACTTGATCATGGTGCACTATCCTTTTAAAATATATATATATATTTTAAAAATATATATTTAGTTATAGATGGACACAATACCTTTATTTTATTTATTTATTATGTACTGTTAAGGATTGAATCCTGTTCCTCACATGTTAGGCAAGTGCTCTACCACTGAGGCACAACCACAGTCCTACACTATCTTTTAATGTGTTTTTATATACAGTTTTCCAATATTTTATTAAGAAATTTTGTATTTGTGTTCATCAAGCATATTGGTCTGTAGTTTTCTTTCTTTGATGTGTCTTTGGTTTTGGTATCAGGGTGATTCTGGCTTCATACAATGAGTTTGGAAGAGTTCCCTCCTTTTCTATTTCATGGAATAATTTGAGGAGGATTGGTATTAGTTCTTCTTTAAAGGTCTGGTAGAACGTGACAGAGAATCCATCCAGGCCTGGGCTTTCCTTTGTTGGTACACTTTTGATGGCTACTCTGATTTCTTTACTTGAAATTGATTTGTTTAAATTTTCTATATTCTCCTGGTTCAATTTGGGTAGGTTACATGTCTCTAGGAATTTGTCAATGTTTTTGAGATTTTCTAGCTTTTTAGAGTATAAATATTCAAAATGGTTTCTGTTGATCCTCTGGATTTCAGTAGTATCTATGGTGATATTTACTTTTTCACCTAGGATTTTGATAATTTGAGTTTTTCCCTCTTTCTTTTGATTAGCTTAACTAAGGGTTTATCAATTTTGTTTATCCTTGCAGAAACCAACTCTTTGTTTCATTGATCTTTTGTATTGTTTTAAAATCTCAATTTCATTGATTTCAGCTCTAATTGTAATTATTTTCAGTCTTCTAGTGATTTTCATATTGGTTTGTTCTTTTTCTTCTAGGTCCTTCAGATTATTTATGGTATCTTTCTATTCTTTTGATGTCTGAGCTAAATGCTATGAGATTTCCTCTTAGAACTGCCTTCATACTGTCTCAGAGATTTTGATATGTTGTATCACTATTCTCATCTACTTCTAAGAATTTCCTAATTTTTCTCCTGATTTCTTTGGTTATTAATTCATTATTTAAAAGTGTTTTACTTAATCTTCAAGTGTTAGAGTGATTTCTGGTTTCTATCTTATCATTGATTTCTAATTTCATTCCATTATGATCTGATAGAATGCAAGATATTATCTCTTTTTTGTATTTGCTAAGATTTGCTTTATGGCCTAAAATATGGTCTATTTTAGAATATGTCCCACTGGGGAGATAGCTCAGTTGGTAGAGTGCTTGCTTTGCAAGCTCAAGGCCCTGGGTTCAATCCCCAGCACTGCAAAAAAAAAATTAGAATATGTTCCATGTACTGCTGAGAAGACAGTGAATTCAACCATTGATGGATGAAATGTTCCATAGATGTCTGTTAGGTTCATATTATTAATTGTGTTTTTTAGCTCTGTAGCATCTACTTAGTTTTTGTTTGCTCTATCCAATGACTCTTCATACTTTCTTTGGAACCAATTTTAACATATTACTGGTTCCCTCCTTAATTAATAAGCTAAATAGAGTCTTTGACACATATTTATTTTATATTTGTAGACTTCACATTTTACTGTCTTACACATTAACAACCATAAGACAAAAAATTCTATTAGCATTATTTTTCTCTCAGCACTATCATATTTACATTGTAAATTGAACATTTTACCTATATAAAAGGACATAATTAAGCCTCCTTATTGTTTTCTTTGGTGTTTTTCTTTGATGTGTTCATTATGATCTTGCCTTTTAAAATAATTTTGTTTATTTTTATTCACTGGTTTTCCACTCTATAAACAAAAACCATGATTTTTATAAAGAATATAAACAATAAGGAAAGGTATTAGTTGATAAAGTTCTTCTTTTCTACCATTCTCATCTCCATACTAACACATTTCAAACATAGCCCCCTTCTTCATTATTTGCACAAATAGATTCATTCAATACATAATACTCTACAATTTGCTTTGTTCAAGTACTGCATCTTAGATAACTTTTGATACTAGCATATATGGCTCTACTCCATTCTTTTAAAGGACTAGTAATATTTCTTTGGATTAGTATATCATAAATAATTTAGCAATTAGACTATTTAGACCATTTAGACTATTTTTTAGTGTCTTTTCTTTGTTATAAGGGTCAGTGCTTCCATGAATATTATATACTCATTCAGTATATGTTTATTGCATATCTGTGATATATTTTATTCACAATGTGAAGTAACAGATGTTTTAAGCAGGTATGCAACATGTTCCTGTTTAGATTTTTAAGAGATCACTCTGGCTACTGTATGGAAAATAAATTGTAGAGAGGAAGGATCAGAGGTAGGATTAGTAGGATATTTTAGTAGCCTATGCTCTAGACTATGTGTAAATGGAACAGGAATATAGTGATCCAAGATCTATATTGAAGGCAGAGTTGACATGATTTGAAGCTGAATTTACTAAACATATATATAAATATATGTATATATATATATATATAAACCATTGTTCTATCTGGATTTTTTTTTCTTCTGGACAATTGTCTAGTCACTATTTGTTGCATAATTTATTTTCCTTTTACTAAATTGAACTACAGTTGCTCCTTGACTTACAATGGGGTTTATCCCAATCAACCCATTTTAATTTGAAAATATTATAATTTTAAAAATGCATTTAATACAGTTAACCTACTGAACATCATAGCTTAGCAACACATATGCTGTAGAGTAAAGTATCAGTACTTTACCCTCATGATCAGTTCTCTTGCTGACTGAGAACTGCAGCTCACTGCCACTGTTCAGCATTGTGAAAAAGTATTGTACCAAATATTGCTACCCTGGGAAAATATCAAAATTCAAAGTATTGTTTATGCTGACTGTAGTTCCCACAGTAAGCTCTGGTTTACAGACATGACTGATCATGGAGGTCATCACAGATGCCTGCTCTTGCTTCATACATTTATTTCTCAAAGTATTGGTGAATGCTGTGTCTTCTGGACCCTCGAGTGTTAGTGAACAGGTATTAAATGACAAATTCATTGTAATATTCCAATATCCCTTCTACATTAAACTCAGTCATGTCTGGTCTTTCTAATTTGTTCACTGGGGCCACCTTTTTGTCTATATTTCAACCAAGAAATCAAGCCAGTTGTTAGAACTCTTCCTAATCCCTTGAGTTGCAATATTAAATGCAGAATCTGTTTGGTTAGCCCTTATCAATAAATATGGCCAGATTCAACTTTATGTTCCCTACACCATTATCTCAAAATTTTAATATCCATTCCAATACATGTTCCCTGAATTTCTGCCTGTATAAATTAGAAAACTTTAGTTCTTTTGGAGTATAGCACCCCTCCTCCTAAGTCACACTTTTCACCTCACCTCAAGAGACCCGTTGGGACTTAAATACAGTTAGAGGTCTAAAAACAAAGGGAGGAGACAGGGATGGTTTCTGAGGAGAATTAACATTGTCATGCATGCCAACTGCCTCAGAGAAGGTCATGAAAATTCCCCCAGGTAATACAGAGTTAATGCCCTCAGACAGAATGGAGAGGCTACTTCTACTGGCAAACAAAACTCAATAGTATATCAGGGCTGAATGTTCTCAACTTTATCAGAATCTTCTCCCTGGTACCCATTCCAAGTTATAGGATCCCATTCTTTTTTGATCAATACCCTTACATTTTAAAACATTTTAAAAAATTTTTAATTGTTAATAATTTTACATATTTATGGGGTACAGTGTGAAATTTCAATGCATGTATAGAATGTGTAATGATAAAATAATGGTAATTGATATAACCATCACCTCAAACATTTAATATTTTTTGTGTTGCAAGCATTCAAAATTATCTCTAGTAGTTATTTTGAAATATGCAGTTAATTCCTGTCCTCTATAATTATACTACTATGCTATAGAACATTAGAAGTTATTCTTCCTATCCAACTGCAACTCTGTATTGTTAACCATCCTCTCTCCATCCTCCCTTCCCCCAGCTCTTCTCAGCCTATAGTAACCACTATTGTACTTCCTATCTCTATGAGATCAGCTCTTTTGCACCCACGTGTTAGCAAAATATACAATATTTGTCTTTCCACGCCCAACTTGTTTCACTTACAATAATATCTTCCAGTTCTACTCATGTTGCAACAAATGATTAGATTTCATTCTTTTTATGGATAAGTACTATTCCATTGTGTATATGACCACATTTTCTTTATCCATTCATCTGTCAATGGATACCTGGATTGATGTCATATATTGATATTGTGAACAGTAATGCAGTCAACATGGGACTGCTAATATCTCTTTGATAGACTGATTTCATTTCCTTTGGGTATATACCTAGTAGTGGAATATATGGATCATATGGTAGCTATATTCCTATTTTTTAGGAATATCCATATTGTTCTCCATAATGGCTGTACTAATTTACATTCACATCAACAGTGTACAAGGGTTCCCTTTTCTCTACATCCTCACCAATATGTGTTATCTTTAGTCTTTTTGACTATTCTTACTTGTGACCATTCTTACTTGTGTAAAGTGATATCTCATTGTGATTTTGATTTTAATTTCCTCAGTGATTAGTGATGTTGAGCATTTTTTAAACATACCTGTTGGTAATTTGTATGTTTTCCTTTGAGAAATGTCTATTTGGATCTATTGCCCATTTTTAATTTTTAAACATGTTGTTCAGTTTTCTCTATTTATTTTGGTACTAGGAATTTAACCCAGGGATGCTTAACCACTGAGTCAGCACTTTTTATTTATTTATTTATATTTATTTTAAGACAGTGTCCCTCTAAGTTGCCTAGGGTCTTGCTAAATTGCTGAGACTGGCTTTGAACTAGCAATCCTCCTGCCTCAGCCTTCTGAGCTGCTGGGATTACAGGCATGCACCACCATGCCTGGCTTATTTATTTACTTTTGCTATTGACTTTTGGGAGTTCCTTATGTATTCTGGATATTAGACCCTTGTCATATGTATGGAGTGCCAATATTTTGTCCTATTCTGTAGGTGGTTTCTGCACTCTGTTATTTTCTTTGCTGTGTAGAAACTTTTCAGTTTGATGTGATACCATTTATTTGTTTTGGTCTCTGTTTCCTGTGCTTTTGGAGTCTTGTTCAAAAAAAGAAAAAAAAGACTTGCCCATTCCAATGTCCTAAAGCATTTCTCCTGTGTTTCTTCTAGTAGTTTCACAATTTCAGGTCTTACATTACATTTAAGTCTTTTTAAAAATTTTTTTCTAATTAATTATACATGACAGTAGAATGCATTCTTTAATCCATTTGGAGTTGATCTTTGTTACTGGTGAGAGATAAGGGGTTAGCTTCATTTTTCTGTATGTGGATGTACAATTTTCCAAACACCATTTATTTAAAAAGACTGTCCTTCATTGCATGTTCTTAGCATATGTTCAAAAGTCAATTGGTGGTAGACACATGGCTTTTTTCCCAGGGTCTCTATTCTATTTGCTATGTGTGTCTGTCTTTATGTCAATACCATGCTCTTTTGATTACTACAGCTTTATAGAATTTTCTGAAGTCAGGTAGTATAATGCTTCCTTCTTTACTCTTTTTGCTCAAAATTGCCTTGGCTTTTGTGTGTGTGTGTGTGTTTACATAAAAAAATTAGATTTTTTTCTAGTTCTATGAAGAATGTCATTGTTGTTTTATAAGGGATCACATTGAATCTGTAGAAAACATTGGATAGCATGGACATTTTGACTACATTGATTCTTTGAATCCATGACCATGAAAAGTCCACTTTTTTGTGTCTTCCTTAATTTCATTCATCAATGTTTTATAATTTTCATGGAAGCAATCTTCCTTCTCTCTAGTTAAATTTATTCCTAGGAATTTTTGTAGCTATTGTAAATAGGATTGCTTTCTTGATTTCTATCCCAGATAATTCTCTATTGGCATATAGCAGTGGTACTGAGTTTTGTATGTTCATTTTGTATCCTTTGACTTTGTTGAATTTTATTTGTTCGAATATTTTTTGGTATAATTTTGGAGATTTTTCTATGTATAAGATTATGTCATCTGAAAATAGCAACAATTTAATTTCCCCTTTTGCATGCCATTTATTTCCTTCTCTTGTCTAATTGTGCTCACTAGGACTTGTATCACTGTGTTTAATAAAAGAGATCAAAGTGAGCTTTCTTATCTTCTTACACATCTTAGAGCTTTTACCCATTCAATATAATGTTTTTGTTGGGTTATTATAAATGACCTTTATTATGTTGAGGTAAATTCCTTGTGTACCAAATTTTTTCTGCATTTTTATCATGAATATATATTGAATTTTATTGAGAAGAAGACCATATTATTTTTGTCCTTAATTCTGTTAATGGTGTGTATCATGTGTATTGATTTGCATATATTGAGCAATCGTTACATCTGTGTGATGAATCCCACTTGATCAGGGTGAATAATCTTTTTAGTATATGCTTTGATATTTGCTTCTATGTTCATCAAGGATACCATTATATAGTCCTCTTTTGTTCTGTTATATCTGGTTTCGATATCAGGGTATTATTGGTCTCATAAAATATGTTTCTATGAATACACTTCTTTTCTATTTTGGGGAATAATGTAAGAAGAATTGGTTTAGTTATTTAAATGTTTGCTAGAGTTCAGAAGTGAAGCCATCTGGTCCTGTGCTTTTCTTTGATGGGAGGATTGTATTACTAATTCAATCTTGTTACTTGTATTGGTCTATTTGGGTTTTCTCCTTCTTCGTGTTTCAGTCTTGGTAAAATATATGTGTCCATTTATTCTATACTATCAAATGTGTTGGCGTATAGTTATTCATAATAATAGCTAATGACTTTTTGTATTTCTGTAGTGCCAGTTGTGATATTTCCTTTTTCATTTGTGGTTTTGAGTCTTATATCTCCTTTTCTAAGTTAGTCTGGCGATTTTATCTTTTCAAAGAAACAACTCTTTGTTTTGCTGATCTTTTTATTGCTTTTTCTAGTCTTCATTTTGTTTATTTCTGCTCTGTTCTTTATATTTATGTCCTTCTACTAATTTTGGGTTTAGTTCAGTCTTGCTTTTCTAGTTCCTTGAGATACAGTTTTAGTCATTTATCTGAGATCTTTCTGCCTTGTTATGTGTGTGCCAAAGTCTATAAACTTTATTCAATAATGTCTTGCTATATCCCATAGATTTTGTTTTGTCTATTTTGTATTTAGTATTTTGTTTTTTCTTGTTATTGATTTCTACCTTTTCTGTATTTGGTCAGGAAAGATACTTGATATTATTTCATTTTTAACAATTTATTGATAACTATTTCATTTTTAGTAATTTATTGATACTTATTTTGTGGCCTATTATATACTCCATCCTGGAGAATATCCCATGTGCTGATGAGAAAAAATATATATATCCAGGCATTTTTTTATTGTAAACAAATGGGGTACAACTTGTTTCTCTGTATATGAAGTAGAGGCATACCATTTGTGTAATCATACATTTACAGAGGGTAATGGTTGATTCAATCTGCTATTTTTTCCTTCTCCCCCCACCTCTCCCACCCCTCATTCCTCTATACAGTCCCTCCTTCCTCCATTCTTGCCTCCCTCCCACCCCCCATTATGTATCATTATCCACTATATCCAGGCATTTTTTGATGGAATATTCTGTAAATGCCTGTTGGGTCTATTTGGTTTAGGATACAATTTAACTCTAATATTACTTTTTTGATTTTCTGCCTAGATCATCTGTCCATTACTGAAATTGTTGTATTAATGTTCCCAGCTATTATTGTAGTGGAGCCTGTCTCTCCCTTTAGGTCTATTAATACTTGCTTTGTGTACTTGGCTTCTCCAATATTGGTCATATATACATATACATATGTATATGTATATATATACATATGTATATGTATATATACGTATGTATATATGAATTGCTCTTTCTTCTTACTGAATAAAGAACCCTTCATCATTATATAATGACCTTCCCTGTCTGTTTACTAATTTGATTTAAAGTCTATTTTGTCTGATATTAGTACGGCGACTCCTGCTTTCCTTTGGATTCCATTTGCATGCAATATTTGTTCCATCCATTCACTTTCAATCTGTTTGTCCTTAGAGGTGAATGACTTTCTTGTAAGTAACATATATTAGGGGCTTAATTTTAAAAATCCATTCAGGCACTCTTTTAAAAAATATTTTTATTAGTTGTTGATGAACCTTTATTTATTTTTATGTGGTGCTGAGAATCACACTGAGTGCCTCACAGATGCTAGGCAAGTGCTCTACTACTGAATCATAATCCCAGCCCCCAGGCACTCTTTTGTTTCAGTTGGAGAATTCAATCCATTTGCATTCAAGGGAATTATTGATAGGTAAATTATTACTACAGCCATTATGTAACTTTTCAAGTTTTGTTGTAGTTTCTTTCTTTACCCCCCCTCTCTCTTTTATAGTCTTTCTTGGTGGTTAAATGGATTATTCTAGTAGTTCATTTTGATTTCTTGCTTATTAATTTTGCTTTGTTTATTACAGGTTTTTCATTTGTGGTTACCATGAAGCTTACAAAAAATAGCATAATTATAGAGTACTAATTAAAAAAAAGAATAATAGAAAGGAGAGCAGTAGAGTAGAGGAAGGGATCAGGAGAAGGGAAGAGGGAAGGGAAAGAGGAAGTGCCCAAGAATGAGACTGATCATATTATGTTATGTGCATGTGTGTGTATGCCACAATGAATCCCACTTTTATGTATAATTATAATGTACCAATAAAATCCATTATGACATTTTTTATAACACTCTATTTTGAAATGATAGCAGCATAACCTGATTGTAAGGATAAGAATAGAAAAGAACAAGAGAAAATATAAGAAAACTCTCCAGTTACATTTGGTTACTACCCATTGTTATGGGGCACAACTTAAGAACAGACCGATTACCACTGAGAAGTCCAAATTTGAGAGTCCTTATTAAGCTGGTCAGCTGATTGTCTCACACAATGCCCCAAAAATTGGCTATTGGGAGAACAGCCCTGACCACAGGGTTGTAAGGGTTCTTAGACCAAAAGTCACATTAATCATAAGTGTCTGTTGCTATGATTTGAAATTACACATTAACATCATGAGATCATCGACAGAGGGGGAAGTGGGTCAAAATGACCCTTACCTAGGTACAAACTAAAGAATGGTTGCTAACATCCGTACAATCACTGTTCACGAGGTACATTGTTTAGGATCAATAGGAATCGAAAGAGAGCAATTCTTTACTACACAGGAGTTGCCATTGTATATTATTAAACATGTCACACCAAGTAACTGATGATGGGCACAGAGGCAGGGTGTTCCCATGGGAGAAGCTTATTTCCTACATCACATGGAGTCTCAGAGCAAAATGTAGTCTGTTTAGTCATTTCCCTTAGAGTCTGGCCTAGAACATTCTCATGGAGTCAGATCTGTCAGCCCATCACACCCATATTTTGGATTTTTGATAATCCATTTTACATCTTGCTATATTGCCTATTGCTTAGCATATTCATGTAGTTATTATTTTTATTATTTCATATTTTATTCTTCATACTAAAAATATTAATGGTTTATATACTATGCTTACAATATTAGAGCATTCTAAATTTGTTTCATTACTCTTACTAGGAAGTTTTCTACCTTCCTGTTATCTACTTACTCATTAATGTCTCTTTCTTTTAATTTGCAGAATTTCCTTTAGCATTTCATGTAGGATAGGTAAAGTAGAAATGTATTCTCTCAGCTTTTGTTTGTCTAGGAATATCTTTATCCCTCTTTCATCTCTAAAGGATAGCTCTGCTTTGTGCAGTGTTCTTGGTTGACCGTTATTTCCTCCTTTAATACTTTGAAAATCTCATGCTACTTCCATGTTGTCTTTAAGATTTATGTTGAGAAGTCTGCTGTCAGGCAATTTTGGACACCCTTATGTGTCATTTGTTTATCTTCTCTTGCAGCCTTGATAATATTTGCTTTATCTTTTACTTTTGAGAGCTTGATTATAAGATATCTTCAGGTGGACTTGGTTGATTTAAATTTGACTAGTGACCCTTGACCTTCTTGTACATGATGTGCAAAAGTTGTGCATTGTACAAAGCTTTGCTCTGCTTTGACAAAATACCTGAGATAAATAACATAAAGGGAGAAAAGATTTATTTTCATTCATGGTTTCAGAGCTTTCAACCCATGGTTCACTTGGCCCCCTCACTATGGCTTCTGGTTAGGCAAAATGCCATGGTAGGTAGCATGAGGCAGAGCAGAATTACATACCTGATGGCAGCTAAGAAGCAAAGAGAAAAAGAGACTGGAGACAAAATATAGTCCCCAAGGGCAAGCACCCAAGTACCCACTTCCTCTAACTAGGTCCTACCTCTCAAGTTTCCACCATTTCCCAATAATCCATTAAATTATGAATCCATCAAAGGTCCCACCTCTGAACACTGCTGCCATGGAGATCAAGACTTCAACACACAAACTTCAGGGTGATATTTCAGATTAAACCATAAGACCTGCATACTTGTATCCTTCTATAGGTTTGGGAGGCTTTCTGTTATCTCTTTCAATAAAACTTTCTAACCCTTTAGCATTTTCAAGTCCCTGTTGAATCCTAATAACCTGAATATTTGCCCTTTTAATGCTGCTCCAAAGTTGTCATAAGCTTTTTTTATTCCTTTTCATTCTTTTCTCTCCTCTGACTCTCTCTTTTCAAATAGCCTCCCTTCAGTTCACTAATTTTTTTAATTTGTTTGATCTATCATGATATTTATGCCTTTTATTGCACTTGTAATTACACTGAATGTATTTTCAGCTCAAGAATTTCTATTCCTTGACTTCATCTCTTTGTTTCTTTGCTAGAGTATTGAAACGTTTCTCTGTGTTTTCTTCAAGCTCATTGAATTTCCTTAAAATAGCTATTTTAAATTCTCTGAGAGTTCTTCCATACTGAATACTCTTTGATCAGTTTGTGGCATCTTATTTTGAATATTAGGTGAAATCATGATTTCCTGAATGCTCGTGATGCTCATTGGCATGTGACATTGTCTGGGTATTGAAGGATTAAGTATTTATTTTAGCTGTCCTAAGCTTTGTTTGTGCCTGTCTTTCCAGAAATTCTAAGCAGTCTGCCTATTTTCTCTGAGCCTGAGGTAACTTCTATGATTTCAGCACTAGATGGCACCAAAGTCCAACGTTGCAGGTAATGTGCTATTGAATTGTTGTCACTGTTTCAGTACCACAGGATGATTCCATCCTAGGCTTGTCTTAAATCCATAGTTAGTGTGTGGTTCCAAATGAACCAGGGGAACACCTGGAAAGAGCACTCCATCTCTTCAAGCCTCTCCCTGGGGCTGAGGTAAGCCCAGGTGCCTCATCCACAGTCACCAGCACTATAGGATTCTGCATAGCTCTGGGCAGAATGTCATGTCTGTGGCCACCAACACTGCCAAGCTGTGTCCTTCCTTAAGCCCACAACCCACCAAGATCAGTACAGCACTGGGGAAGGACTAAGGCTCACACTCCATGGAATTCCTACTTCTGAGTTGAATTAACAGCCTAAGAATACTGCAACCTGTCACAACTGATGCTTGTCAGAATAGAAGTCTAATAGGCTGGGGCTACATGTACTCTCCTGGAACCAGGGATGTTTCAGAGGCTCCACCTACATGTAGGTTTGGGAAAGGGGGCTATTAGGATCTGCCTAGTGTTAGGTTTCACCAGTTCAGCACTAATTTTCAGGGAAAAGTCCTGTGATTGCTACCCTGTCCTACTCCCTGGCAAAGTAAGTCTTGCTCCACATTATCCTTCCCAAGGTTAGGATAATGTTGGTGAATATAGTCCCTTAGCCACATAGTCTAATGGTTATCTGGGTCTCAGCAGTCTCATAGCCACAAGAACCTGCAGTCTCAGGTCATCAGCCCACACTACAGCTAATGATGATGCAGTACAAAACATGGGTCTATTCCCCTAGAGAACAGGTTTCTTCCTGTTGCCAGGGTAGGTCTAGAGCTCTATCAATGAGCACTGGCCTAAGGATAGCAATGCTTCCCAAGTTTGGGGAATGGGTGGTGCAGATAGTTCCTTAGCCACTATGGTGGACACTAAGCTAGGTCATATTATGGTTTAGATATAAGGTATCCCCCCAAACTAATTTGAGATGATACAAGAATTTTCAGAGGTGAAATATTGGATCATGAGGGGTATAATAAGTGGATTAATCTACTGATATGGATTAACTGAGTAGTAACTGTAGGCAGGTGGAATGTGGCTAGAGAAGATGGGTCACTGGAGGTATGGGGTCACTGGGGTTTATATTTTGTCCCTGGTGAGTGGAGCTCTCTCTGATTTTTGGTTGCCATGTCCTGAGTTTCTTTCCTCCACCATTCCCTTCAGCCAAAAAGGGTCTTGGAGGTATGGAGTTGGCCCAGAGCTACGGAATCGACCATCTATGGATTGAGACTTCTGAAACCATGAGCCAAAATAAACTTTTGTTACTCTAATTGTTTTTGTCAGATATTTTGGTCACACCTACACAAGTTACCCTGAGTCTCATGGACACAGGGACCTATACAGTTGTGGAGCATGGAAATATTCCCCAGGCATACTCCTAAGTCTCACAGTCTTACACAGTTCTGTGCCTGATGTTGGGACAGGACAAAGGCTCCATTTCTGGGTTCTGGTCTGTGTGGGATGCTTTTGTTTTCTACCTAGACTTGGTTTCACCATGGTGTACTTGGAACTGAGCTCTAAGACAGAGTCCTATTCTAGCTTTTGTGCCCACTCTGCTGCCTGAGGTTGGAGAATCGATTTCTTTGCTGCCTGGCTAGCAATTTTAATGTCTCAGTCTATGGATATTGACCTGGCAATAGAGGTCATGGTGCTCCATATAGTACTTGGTTTCAAGTCTAAGGCCTGAACTCAATTCTCTTTCTCTCTCCTCTAAGTGGGAGACTTCTTTTCTATGCAGCACTGTTTACAGTTGAAAGCGAAGTGACATAGACAACTCTTCCTTTCCTGCCTTCCTAAATGCATCTTTTCTTTTTGTTATACTGAAAACAACCACAGTGACCTTTCGCCTGGTTTCATTAGTCCTTCTGAATCTACTTTGGTGAATGAATAACTGTTCAACTTGTGTGTCTGTGGGAATATGATTTCCAGAAGATATTACTCAGCAGCCATCTTGCTTTGCCTCTCAAAAGACACACTCTTTGTCTTTGATTTTGATGTTTTAAAAATTGATTTGAAATTGCTCTTAATATATTACAGATATCAATCCTTTCTTATTTTGTGGTTTATTTCTCTAAACGGGTCACTTTTTTTCTTTTTAAAATGTTGCAAGTATAATTTACTTCCGACAAAATTCACAGATCTTAAGTATTCACTTCAATGACTTTTGTCAATTGTATATAACCATAGTAGACTGAAAAACTTCCCCTTCCCAAAGAAATACATGTCCTAATCTCTGTCACCCTTAAATGTTACTTCAGATAAGCAAATAAAAATTGTCTTTGAAGATAATTGTATCTTCAAGTCAAGGATCTTGAGATGGGAAGTTTATCTGGATTATCTGATTAGACCTAAATGCCATTGCAAGTTACTTATAAGAGCATAATAGAGGAATATTTGCACCTAGAAGCCAGTGTGAAGATGAGAGAGACTGCACTAATGCTGGCATTAGCCAAAGGAGCTTTAGTTACTGGAAACTGGAAGAGGTAAGGAATGGCTTCTCCTCTAGAGCCTTTGGAGGGTAGCTCTTTTTTCACCTCGATTTTTGTCCATCGAAACTGATTTCTTACTTATGTCTTTCAGAATGATAAACTTTTTAAGCAGTAGTAATTTGCAAAAGGAACAGGAAACTAATATATGTGGTCAACTGAGTTTTGTACAAAAGCTCAGTCAACTTGATAAAGTAAGGAAAATCTTTCTAATAAATAGTGCCGGAAAACTAGATATCCATATCCCATATCCATATGTGAAAAATCCCATAAACTCTCACTTCAATTATTTAAAAAATCAATCTAAAATCATAGACCTAAACATAATACCTATTACCATAATGGCTCTTCTAAGGAAAGGTAGGACAGTATATTTACAAACTTGAAATAGGCAAAGAAAGATATGTGAGGTATGCATGAAATTCTGGGTATAGTGCATCCTGGATAAAATTTCTCTCCATCTGTGTACCTATAAGACTAGAAAACAAGTTATCTGTTATCAAAATACAATAGTACGGCAAGCATAATTTAAAAATTAAGGGAATAACAAATTTGTGAAGGAAGAAAGGTGAAATTGGCAAGTGATTTCAAAATCCAGCAGAGGAAATTCAATTAGGCTTCAAGGCTGTAGAGCATGTCTCTATGTCTGGAGACTCCACTTTTTGCACCCACAAGTCTGCCCTGTGGGCCCGTGACTCTGTAGTATCCCTGGCTCTGCTCTCTGCTACCAGGGATAGGGCCTCT
Source organism: Sciurus carolinensis (assembly GCF_902686445.1). Lineage (NCBI taxonomy): Eukaryota > Metazoa > Chordata > Mammalia > Rodentia > Sciuridae > Sciurus > Sciurus carolinensis. The sequence continues at coordinate 131,632,977 of NC_062232.1, forward strand.
GCCTCTGTGCCTGCTGATGCCAAACTTAACACTGAACCTGAATCCTAATACTATCTTGAATTCTTTAATCCTAAAATTGAGCCTCTCTAGCCCAAGCCCCAATATTATCCTCAGTCAAAACTTCAAAGTGAACTCAAACCCTAAATTTAAAACCCCAGTAGAAGAAAAGATGGTAGATTGAGGAAAAGTGTACTTCCCAGCATTTCCTCAGTTCAAGATTTAAAAAGTATGAAGACTGCTCTTCAGTGAGATGGGTAACTAGGGAACTCACTGAAATTCAACAGAAAGAAACTATAGAGATACAAAGTCAGAAACTTTGAACATAATATAAGAAATAATACATTAGAGACATGACAGTTACTGGCAGGTGTAGCAGCCTCAGTTGCTGAGGGGATGGGGAGCATAGGCAGAGAGAGAGGAAAGAATTGTAAAAAAATTGACTTGGGAAAACCTGTGGAACAGAGAGGGAGGCTGATTTTAATAGACCTAGAGACAGTGGGGGAAGTTGTTGAATGAAGAGCAACAAAAATTACTCAGGTCAAAGATGGACACCCTGATGGAAACTAGGGTTATTGGCAACAGTGGTGGTAGGGCAGTGAGTAGAGACTGGAGACTGGAAATTCATAAAGGAAGTCACCAGTCTGACCCAGCAATCACCTATTGTGGGGTGTGTGCTCAGACCAGTGTGACTTTAACAGGGTGGTCCAGGCTCAGGATACAAGGAGAAAGGGTTGCTGACGTTCCATAAGAGCTATCATGGAGAAGCCAATAACAGACAGCACTTTCAGGCTGATCCTGGGTCATTCACATCCATAGTGGTGAATGTAAGACCTATGGAGATTGAGATTGCATACCCTAAAAGTGAAATTTATGGGAGCACCCTGAGACCCGGATGTCTAGTAGAGATCAGCATCTCCCCAGAAACAGGGGATATGGATCCAATCTCACATACCCACCGACAGAGTTCCAAAGATCAGCCATGACTAAATCCCAACTGTGCAAGTTCCAATTTAGAACTCTGCTCCATCCTCACTAAAGAAGTACGCTACTTGTCAGCACCTCTTAGCCTATCCCATCCTATACTGGGAGACAGGAAACTGAGAGCTACTACAACCAGATTTGACTCCTAGCCACAACGACTGGAAGCTTGGTGAGAAACCCAAAGACATTGGACTTCACAACCCCCAGCCTTTGACTAGGGATTACAGAGCCAAAAACGAAATACAAAGAATGAACATTCATTTCTGCCAATGCTTTGGATCACCTCCGCAGAAACGAGCTCTTTATTTCTCATTAATTGTTATTACCTCTTTCCCTATCCCCCGTCTTTCTTACTTTTTAAATTTTTGATTTAAAGAGTTTTTAAGTTTTTCATCTCATTTTTCACCTTTTTCCATTCTGTGTGATTGTGTGTATGCATGTGAGGGGTGTGTGTGTGTGTGTGTGTGTTTGTGTGTGTGTTCTCACTGGACAGTTAGGTTCAAATACATATCTACATGTATTCATATCACTTTACTTTCAATTTAATTGCTTTCTTCCTCACCTGTTTATTATTTAGTCTTGGTTTGACTTTGGTGGGGTAAAATTATATTTGGGTTTGAACTGTTTTTATCTTACACTTGCTTGTTTATACCTTGGTTTTTGTTCCTCTTATACTTTCTTCACTCTCTTACCCCACTTAATAGTCAAATTTTCCTGTTCCCTCTTCCTCTCTTTTGTTATTTTATTACTTTTAATTATCCTTAGTCCTCCCCTCCTTCTTTCTAGCCATCATCTGCTACCTAGCTCCTGCCTTTCCTCTGTTCACTTTTTAAATATTTCACACTTTCTCTTGCATTAATACCCTGTTTTCTCTTCACTTAAGAAATTTAATTCTGAGAGAATTACTTAGTTTATGTAATTCCCAGCCCATTTGTGTTGCTGTGATTATGAATACAGTGGTGGATCTAGTGGGCACCTGCTAATGTTAAATGCTGACCCTACCATTCCTCTACAGGTGGTAATTAGTGTTATAGATGTCAAGGTAGACACCAGACATTGATTTTAAGGCTATACATCTCTTGCTAACACTATTGATATTCTCGGCTCTCCCTTTCTCTTAGAGGGGCTGGAAAGTGATTGGGACACTTCAAGTTCACAGAGTAGAGATCTGCTGCTGAGCAACACTCAAAACTCAGTCAAGCAGCAGCAAATATCACCCCACACATGATCTAGACCCATGGAGCCTCAACAATACTTCAACACATGGAGTAGGGGAGAGAAAAATCCCAAACCAACAACCTGGCCCCAAGGAGGAACAACTAGAGAGGGACCACCTCTTGACATCTACTCACACATGAAAAACAGAGAGAAGCCTGAGAACAAAAAGGATAACTATACACAAAAGGACATGTGAATAAAAGAGGACATGGAATCCATCTCAACTGATGCACAAGTCCAAGACCTCTGAAAACATGCAGAAACAGGCAAACAAATCACCCCCCCAAATTCACAATCCCCCAATAAAGATCCCACAGATATGAAAGTGGATGAAATTCCAGAGAAAGATTATGAAAAACTAATTATTAAAATGCTCAATGAACTAAAAGAAGACCTAAAGATTGAATTAAGAGAATGAATACAGGAGGTGAAAGACTGTTTCAATAAAATAAGTTGATATATTGAAAAGAAACCAATCAGAACTCTGAGAAATGAAAGACACAATGAATCAAATTAAAAATTCACATGCAAGTATTACCAACACATTAGATTGCTTAGAAAAAAGAACATCAGACCTTGAAGACAGGCTATATGAATTTGAATACTTGTATATGATAAAGGGGTAAAAAGACCATGATCAGTGTTGAGGTCAGCTTTTTAAGCAACTAACTAAATGAAAATTGAGACAGAATTAAATACAACAAACAAACCAAAATGGTAGAAAAATAATATTAATAATAATGCCAAATATAAAAGATCCCTCAACTCCCCAATTAAAAGATACAGATTGGAGGAATGGATTAAAAAACAAATTCAGCTATATGCTATTTGCAAGAGACTTATCTTATAGGCAGAGACATCCATAGGCTGAGAGTAAAAGGATGGTAAAAAATTCAATTCTAAAGGAGTCTGAAAGCAAGCACTAGTAGCTATTCTCCTACCTGACAATTAAAAGACATTGAATGGCAGAGTGGATTAAAAAAAGAAGACCCAAGTATAGACTTTTTGCAAAAGATAGACCATGCAAATGAAGTCCAAAAACAAATATATATATATATATATATATATATATATATACACACACATATATATATATATATATATATATATCCATATTCCAAATGTCAGTGCACCTAAACACATTAAAATACCTCTTGACATTAAATCCCAGGCAGACTCAATACAGTAATACTGAATGACTTCAATACAACCCTATCACCAATAAATAAAGATATTTCTGGCCTAAATAGAATAAATAAGATGGATCTACTAGCTATCTATAGAATATTTCACCCCCAAACCACTGAATTTGGTTTCTTCTTAGCAGCTCATAGAACTTTTCTAAAACAGACCATATTCTAGGTTACGATACAAGTTTTAGCAAATTCCAAAACATCAATATAATCCCATGCATCCTATCAGATAATAATGAAATAAAACTAAAAATCAACAGCAAACAGAATAATAGAAACCACATAAAAATGTGGAGATTGAAAGATGCTCTTTTAAATGAAGAATGGACCACAGGGGAAATGAGAGAATAAATCAAGAAATTCTTAGATACAACATATCAAAATCTCAGGGACAGAATGAAGGTAGTTCTAATAAGAAAATTTATAGTATTGAGTGCCTACATTTAAAAAATAGATTCCAAATAAATAATCTAAGGCTCCACCTCAAGGTCTTAGAAAGGGAAGAACAAACAAATATCAAAATCAGTAGAAGACAGAAAATAATATGGGTTAGAGCCAAATTTAGTGACATTGATGATAAAAAATATAAAGGATCAATAAAACAAATAAGACAAAGAGGTGGTTCTTTAAAAATTAAATAAGATGAATAAACCCTTAGCCAAACTAACCAAAAGAAAGAGAAGACCCAATAAACAAAAATATAGATAAAAAGGAGATAAAATCACAGATACTTATGAAATCCAGAGGATCACTAGAAACTATTTCGAAACTTTAAACTCCAATGAACTGGAAAATCAAGAATGCATCGATAAATTTCTAGACACATATGACTGACCCAAACTGAACCAGGAAGATGTAGAAAACCTAAGCAGATCAATACCAAGTAATGAATGTGAAACACCAATTAAGCCTTCCAACAAAGAAAAGCCCAGAACCACATGAATTCTTAGCTGAGTTCTACCAAACCTTTAAGGAAGAAATAATGCCAGCCTTTCTCAAATTATTCAATGAAAGTGAAAGGGATGGAACACTCCCAAATACATTATATGAAGCCAGCATAATCCTGATACCATAGTCAGACAAAGATGCATTTAAGAAAGAAAACTATAGGCCAATATCCCTGATGAACATAAATGCAAAAAATCCTTTATTTTCAAACCACATTTAAAAACATAATCAAGTGGGTTGCATTCCGGGAATGCAAGATTGTTTTAACTTATGCAAATCAATAAATGTAATTTGCCATAAAAATAGAATTAAGGACAAGAATCCTACAGTCATCTCAATAGAAGCAGAAAAGATATTTGATAAAATACAGGGCCCATTCATGTTAAAAACATTAGAGGAACTAGAAACAGAAGGAATTCACCTCAACATTATAAAGGCTATATCTGACAAATTCAAATGCAACATCATACTGAACAGAGAAAAAGTGAAAGCATTTTCTCTAAAATGAGTAACAAGACAAGACAAAGATGTTCACTCTCACCATTCCTGTTCATTGGAATCCTTGAAACTGTAGCCAGAGCAATGAGACAGGAGAAAGAAGTTGAAGAGATACAAATAGGTGAAGATAAATTATGTCTGTTTGCTGATGACATGGTCCTAGATCTAGAAGATCCAAAAAACTCCACCAGAAGACTTCTACAGCTGATAAATGAATTCAGAAAGTAGCAGAAGGGCCACATTCATAAATCAACAGATTTCCTTTATGCCAAAAGTGATTAGACTGAGAAAGAAATCAGAAAAATTATTCCATTCACAATAACCTCAATAAAATAAAATGAAATACTTGGAAATTAATCTAACCAAGGAGGTGAAAGATCTCTCATTATAATACTCCTCAGATTAAAATTAAAATATTTAAAACTCCCAGAAAATAAAATTTTCTGGTTTACTACTAAAAAAAAAAGAAAATTATAGAATACTGAAGAAAGAAATTGAAGAAGACCTTAGAAGATGGAAGACTTTCCAATGCTTTTGGACAGGCACAATTAATATTGTAAAAATGATCTTATTATCAAAAGTGCTATACAGATTCAAAGCAATCCCCATCAAATACCAATGACATTCTTCACGGAAATAGAAAACACTGTCCTAAAATTCATTTGGAAGAATAAGAGAACCAGAGTAGCCAAAGCAACCCTGAACAAGAAAAGCAATGCTGGAGGTATCACAATACCTGATCCCAAATTATACTACAGAGCTATAGTATCAAAAACAGCATGATATTGGCATCAAAATAAACATGAAGACCAGTGTAACAGAGTAAAAGGCACAGAGACAAACTCACATTGATACAATTATCTGATAGTTGAGAAAGGCGACAAAAGTATATGTTGGAGGGGCTGTGGTTTTGGTTCAGTGGTAGAGCACTTGCTTCCACCTAAGCCACACCCCAAACTATTTATTATTTCAATACAACTTGCTAAAAAGATTATTTTTCTCTTTGGAATTGCTTTTGCACTTTTCCCAGATATCAATTGGCCATATTTTTGTGCATCTGTTTCTGGGATCTATTCTGTTGCTTTAATCTTTATGTCTGTATTTTCCAATATTAGTGTCTTGATGTAGCTTTAAGTCTTAAAGTTCAGTAGTATGATTCCTCTATGTTCTTCTTTTTCAAATTTTTAAAATAATCGCTCTTTCATATAAAATTTAAGAACCATATTATCCATTTCTCCTTTAAAAAATTTGGTAGAAGGTCCCAAAAATATCCTAGGCTAGAAGATATCTTTTTCAGAATGTTTTTTTTTAATTATTTTTTGTCTAGGTTTTGGTAGATGCATATTAAAGTTCTTTTTTTTACACCTAATACATACCTGTTAAAGATTGAAATGGGTTGTAATATATTTAACCTATCTGAATTATTTGCTTAGTTTAAAACTTTTCCTGACTTTCCTTGTTTTTGCATAAATAATTGAGTTTTCATTAGAACTTTTAACACACATATTATGTAGTAAGAGTTCAGTCACTTTAAAAAATGAGTTAGTTTCATAAAGCAAGTGGCAAAATTAATCAAACTATCACTGTAGGAATTATTCTAAAGGAGTCTGAATGGCCCCTGCCACTTCCCCCACCCCCCATAGATATGCATTTAAAGCTTCCTCATTATTTCTCTGACTGACAGAGTACTAAAGCTGAGGCTTAGAAAGGTTAAGAAATGTGGTCTCCGAACTTCCACGGACGAGTTTTCCAGTTTGTTAACTTTTTGATTTTTTTAAAGTCTTCATAGGGCAAAATTTCCAACATAGAATGTAGCATCTTATGTATTTAACATACTTGTGTGTTCATTTTGTAAATTTTTTTAACAAGTCCTTTAAATTTGTAATAGGTTTCTACTGGAAATAATTTTAACTTGAGAAAATCAGAACACTTACTTCACTTGAAGTGTTATTTGAAGAACTGAACTATTTGTAGGCCTTTGACCTATAATTATCTTTCTCACATTTATGGTCCTGGTCTATCATATGGAATGTGTACATTATACAAATTAATTCCTTTTAAAAAATTAAAAAATTATTTTTTAGTTGTAGATGGATACAATATCTTTATTTTACTTATTTATTTTTAGGTGATGCTGAGGATTGAACCCAGTGCCTCACATGTCTAGGCAAGTGCTCTACCACTGAGCCACAACACCAGCCCCTCAGAAGGTTTTTAACTAATTTAATTCATCTAATAGTTATGGGGCTGTTCATACCCTATATTTCATCCTGGAATACTTTTGACATTTTTGTCTTCAAAATAATTGGTTAATCTCATCTAATTTATTTATTTTATTTATTTATTTTGATTCATTGTACACAAATGGGGTACAACTATTGTTTCTCTGGTTGTACACAAAGTAGAGTTGCACCATTGTGTAATCATACATGTACATAGGGTAATGATGTTTATCTCATTCTGTTTTGTTCCTTTCCCCGACCCCCTTCCCACCCCTCTTTTCCCTCTATACAGTTCCTCCTTCCTCCATTCTTGCCTCCCTCCCACCCTCCATTATATTTCATCACTCACTTATCAGAGAAACCATTAAACCTTTGATTTTTTGGTCTTGGCCTATTTCACTTAGCATGATATTCTCCAACTTTATCCATTTACCTGCAAATGCCATAATTTTATTCTTCTTTATGGCTGAGTAATATTCCATTGCATACATACACCACAGTTTTTTTTTATCCATTCATCAATTGAAGGACATCTAGGTTGGTTCCACAATCTAGCTATTGTGAATTGAGCAGCTGTGAACATTGATGTGGCTGTATCTCTGTAGTATGCTGATTTTAAGTACTTTGAGTATAGGCCGAGGAGTGGGATAGCTGGGTCAAATGGTGGTTCCATTCCAAGTTTTCTAAGGAATCTCCACAATGCTTTCCAGAGTGGCTGCACTAATTTGCTACCCCACCAGCAATATGTGAGTGTACCTTTTTCCCCACATCCTCGCCAACACCTATTGTTGCTTGTATTCTTGATAATCGCCATTCTAATTGGGGTGAGATGAAATCTTAGGGTAGTTTTCATTTTTCTTATTACTAGAGATGTTGAACATTTTTTCATATATCTGTTGATTACTTGTACATCTTCTTCTGTGAAGTGTCTACTCATTTCCTTAGCCCATTTGTTGATTGGATTATTTGTATTCTTGGTGCAGAGTTTTTTGAGTTCTTTATGGATTCTGGAAATTAGCGCTCTATCTGAAGTATGAGTGGCAAAGATTTTCTCCCACTCTGTAGGCTCTCTCTTCACATTGCTGATAGTTTCCTTTGCTGAGAGAAAGCTTTTTAGTTTGAATCTATCCCAGTTGTTGATTCTTGCTTTTATTTCTTGTGCTATGGGAGTCCCGTTAAGGAAGTCTGATCCTAAGCCAAAAAGTTGAAGATTTGGACCTACTTTTTCTTCTATAAGATGCAGGGTCTCTGGTCTGATTCCGAGGTCCTTAATCCATTTTGAGTTGATTTTTGTGCAGGGTGAGAGATAGGGGTTTAATTTCATTCTGTTGCATATGGTTTTCCAGTTTTCCCAGCACCATTTGTTGAAGAGGCTATCTTTTCTCCATTGCATATTTTTGGCCCCTTTGTCTAGTATGAGAAAATTGTATTTATTTGGGTTTGTGTCCGTGTCCTCTATTCTGTACCATTGATCTACCTGTCTATTTTGGTGCCAATACCATGCTGTTTTTGTTACTATTGCTTTGTAGTATAGTTGAAGTTCTGGTATTGTGATACCCCCTGCTTCACTCTTTCTGCCAAGGATTGCTTTAGCTATTCTGGGTTTCTTATTCTTCCAAATGAATTTCATGATTCTTTGCTCTATTTCTTTGAGGTATGTCATTGGGATTTTAATTGGAGTTGCATTGAGTTTGTATAGCATTTTTGGTAGTATGGCCATTTTTTTGTATGGCCACTTTGACAATATTAATTCTGCCTATCCAAGAACACAGGAGATTACCATCTAATTTATATAGAGAGAGTTGTTTATAGTATTCCTTTATTGTTATTTTAATGCATGTAGAATCTTCAGTTGTAAAATCATTTTCCTTCCTATAATGGTAATTTGCATCTTCTTTTTATTTTTGTATGTCTTTCTAGAAGTTTATTTTTATTGGTATTTAAAAAAAAACAACTTTTAGTTGATTTTTTCCTTTTGAGATTTTTGTTTGCAGTTTCATTGATTTATTCTATTATTTCCTTCCTCTACCTGCTATGGATTTATTTTGCTCTTTTTTCTAGTTTCTTGAGATAGATGCTTAGATTATTTAGACTTTTCTTCTTTCCTAATATAAGAATCGGATACTATAATTTCCTTCTATGTACTTCCTTAGTGGCATTTCACAAATTTTGATATGTTGTGTTTTCATTTTCATTCAGTTCAAAATATTTTCTGCTAATTCCTCTTGAAAATTAGTATAGTAACTGAACTATCCTTAGTGGCCCAAACAGGCAGCACATACCTTTGTAAGTGGTCCTTTAGTAAATAAACCTTCCTCAAATCATCCTAATTTTATTCAGCAATATGCTTCCTGGTTTAGGTGTTCAAATGATCAGGCCAGGATCATTTGCCTATCTCTGCTTCAACAAAAGTACAGAAACTATGCTTGGTAATTATACCAAGAACAATATGGGATGGATAAGGGTTCCTACAAGAGCAATGCTGGACAGACAAAAACAGCATTCATTGACCACAATAAAAACAACAATAGCAACAGCAATGTCCACAGCAGTGCCAACAACACTAGTAGCAGTGAACATTTATTGAATACATATGCACAATACATATGTATTGTGCCAGGAACATTATAAGTGATATGTCAGCAGTTATTCCAATAATCGTGGAAGATAGGTGCAATTATCTTCCCCGTTTAAAAATTTTCCGCATTTTACAAGTGAAAAACCTGTCACAGAAATATTAAATAATTTCCCCAAATTCACATAAATGTCATGGTAGATATGCACATCAAGGGATTCTGTTCAGGATTTCAGCCTAGATGTCTCATTATTTTATAGTAATTCTATTGTGATGTTTTGGCCTGTTGACATTAAAGTGTTCCCTTTTGAAGTTAAAGTGAAGTTAAGGTGGTCTGGAGAGGCAGGCATATTGGATCTAGGAAAACTAGTAACACTACACTAATGATATTAAATAAGTTGATTTTCTTGTCCCCAAATTTTGACTAAGGCATCACTGCTAAGGAATGAGTATCCATCCATTATGAAAAGGAGTGCTAAGTTATCCTTGTAAGAAATCTAAGCAGGTGCAGCAACCATTTCCCATCTAGACAATATCAGAGATGGCTAGTGATTTATTGAAACAATACACTGGTGAGAGATTATTTTAAATGAATATATAATATAGGATAGCATGGCCATTTTTCTTGGGGCCTTTGGTGGTATTCTCCTCCCTAGTGAAGTTAAAGTGAAGATGCCACTGAAAAGAGAAATCTGGCATCTTATTCCCTCTGTGGATGTTTATTTAGCTTCAGAACAATGGGTTCTAAAACTTTTAAATGGAGGAAATAACTGTACCTACTTTCCAGGGTTGTTGGGATAACTGATGACTCATTACTTATAATGTTCCTGGCACAGTAACTGGTACATGTATATTCAGTAAATGTTTGCTGATATTATTGTTATTAGCACTGCTGTGAACATTGCTTTGCTATTGTTCTATGGGATTGGAGGGGCCGAGAGGGAGAGGGAGAGAGAGAAAGAGATCTTGAAATCATGGTATGTTTTCAAGAGTTCTGATGTAGAACTAAGCAGTAAAACTGTAGTCTGCTTCTTCCCTGGAGTATTCTGTTAATGCAAGGATGATCAGAACCTTATGAGACAGCAAGATGAAGTGGAAGAGGTCAGAAGTTGGTTGAACTGCACTATTCAACATTTGGCAGAACAACATTTTTCCTTAGGTCAAGTGGTTGCAACAATATAATCATCTGGATTTGAGTTACCTTGAAAGGACAACAGAAGACTAATTCTCATTCTCCACTGGTTGTGGGTGGAGGCATTAACTCTCTCATAGTACTGAGCTGCCTGTACAAAATCTAGGTAAATTTTTGTGGCCTCAGAAAATTCCCTGAGGCCAAATAGTGGACAGGAAACATGGGTACCAATGAAATCACAGGCAGTGTGAAAGGCTGTAACGTGGAGCACAAAGAGTGTCTGTTTTGCAAGAGATGGATTACACAAAGCATATCTGAAAGTAGTTATGGGGAAAGTGAATAGATATAATTTCTGATTGTGAACTTCTGGATTGTGAATATTAAGCAAATTAGTCATGTCACTAACATGAGGGTTGTTATCTTTAGATGGTAGGACATTTTATCTATGTTGTTCACTGCTGGATTCACAATGCCCAGAACAATTTCTGGCACAGAATATATGATAAATATTCTTTGGAACAGTAATTACAGGTTTTACCTGCTCCTCTCCACCATTATTTCTCCATGCCAGCCAGTGTCACTTTCAACTCCAACACTAACCAATAATAACAACTCTACATCATCAAGGATTATTTTTGGTTACTCTACAACAAGCAGAAGAGAGTTTTATATAAGGTTGTTATAATTTCTAGAAACATTTATCCAAAATGGAAGAAACAATATCAGCTAAGTTGATGTTTATTTTCTTTTTATATGTAAAAGATCCATAGAACAATTCCATATTTTTATTGTAGTACTTGCTATACCATATCTTAACTGCCTATCAGTCATGGATGTGATTTCCTTGAAGGCAAGAACAATTTGTGTCATATTCATCTCCTTATGCCAAGTACTTAGAGCAGTGTGTAGCACATAAATAGACATATTTATGAGGTTTATTAGGGGAAATAATATTTTATTGTTTTTTTTTGTGAATTTATTAATGTATGAGCATCTAGTTCTATTTTGGGCCACTCACCGGTCACTAAGTGTTTGAGGGTCTCTGAAGGCAGGTCAGTTCAGATCCCTACTTATTGTATAAGGTCAATCTTTCTTGTTCCTACCATACCAAATCCCTTTGTCTTATCACTGATATTTTATTTGGGCTTAAATACATTGCCCTCAACCTAGTTATCATATATCCCCTGAGCATTTCTTAATTTAGCTGATAAATGGCAACTTTGACCCTTCAGAATATGATGGGTGAAACTTTAAGACGCCAAGGTCCTTGATGACACAACAAATCATTAAAGCATTTATCTGTGGAAAGGGAATGACATTTTGAATATTAGCTGGTTATAAAGAAAGGAACTTATTTTTTTTTCTCTACATTTCTTTATTGTAGTCATATATTACAGGAATTTCAAGAAATGTACAGAGAGGTCTTCTGTACCCTTCACTTACTTCTTAGTAAAGTATCAAAACTAGGAAATCCATAGAGCTTATTCAGATTTCACCAGTTTTATGTGCAGTTATTTATCTATACAATTTTGTCACATATATAGATTTATGATCACCACCACAATCAAGATCAGAACTATTATCCCACCATCACAAGACTACTTTTGCTACTTCTTTATAATACAGTTTATTTCTTACAATGGACATGCATTCATATATTGTGTAATTAAAAGATTGACAATAAAAAAGGATCACTACCCAATAAAGAAGAAACAAAGTATTTGAGACAGAAAAATGAGAAATATTCTTGCATTTTTCTATTACTTTGGAAAGGAAAGATAGTGGGGTAAGGAAGGAATATTTGGACAAAAAAATGTAGTAAAAAATTAAAAATATCAAGTCTTTTTGTGGTCCTTTATACTTTCTCTTTCATATGAAATGATAAAGCAGTGAATTTGTGGATCCACAAGAGGGAGAGGGAGGCCTTCTTGTGTGTATGTGTGTGTGTATGTGTGTGTGTGTGTGTGTGTGTGTGTGTGTGTATTTCCTATATTCATTTTCTATGAAGTTTTCAATTGTTCTTAATTTTTTACCCACTAAAATAAATGAAATCAACTTGTAGTTCTGTCTTTAGTAACCCTGTCCTTCAGTATTAGGAATATGAGCTTTATTATTATGAGTGATGAAACTTACCTGAGAACTTGCGCTTGTGGTGTTTTTGAAAAACTGGAAGTACTCAGGATTGAAATGGAGCAAATTATATTCCATACATGTATGATTATGTCAAAACAACATACATAACATTATATGCATAAGCACTTTATGTATAACTATAAGGCACTAATAAAATGTTTATAAAAAGAAAACAAACATAAGAAAAGGAATCTCACAAAAATAGAATGGAGACCAAAAGAGTAGAATAAAGGGATCAAGAGGGAAGGAAAACAGGAGGGCATGGAGAAGTACTGTAGAACAAAATCTACCAAATTAAGCTACGTCCATGAAATAATATACCACAATGAATCCTGCTTTTATATATAATGCACTAATATAATAATAATAACAACAACAGTAATAATAGACTGGAAACCAATGGAATAGAGCTAGGTGATCAGAGGGAGGGAAAGGGAAGGAACTAGGAAATGTGATTGATCACATTGTGTTAAGTGCATGTAGTAACGTGACACAATGAATCCCACTAATATATATATAGTTATAATACACCAATAAAAAAGAAAATGCACATAAATTGGATAATTTGATTTCCCATGTGTGCATTAATTATTTGAGAGAAGAAGAGAGCCAGTTTTGAAGGTATACAATGAGAGACAATCCAATAAGTGTTTGCTTTAAAAAAATGTTTCAGTTATCAACAACCTCGAACAAATGCTTTACCTTTAACATCTGTTGAACAGATATCCTATTCCTTCTTCACTCTTCCCTGAACTCATCTCTCAGGGCTTCTGTAAGCCTCAGTGAAAAACCATATGTAAAGAGTTAGGAGTGCCCCAAGGGAGCTATGGATGCCAATAGATCATTCATATCATAAACAGTCCCTGTTGTTTGGTCTGAAATTTACACTGACAGGCAATACTTTTTTCTGTACGAGATTTTTTAAATAACCACATCTTGAAGTTTTATATATAACTTTTCCAGAAGCAAAGCATTGACTAATATGCCTAGTGGGAATATGCAAATGAGGTCTTACCATGGCAAGCAAGAAGACAGTATAAATTGATATCGTGAAAATTAGAGGAAAGGATTTTATGAAGACAGAAAGAGAAGAGGGTTCTGGAATTTTCATTGGTCTATTAGGTCACATTCAAGAAAAAGATCTGAAGCACTGGGGACTCAGTTTGTCCTGATTCTTGTCAATTTGTATTATATGACATTTATTGCTACTTTATGTTGTCCAGATCTTCTTGCATTCTCATCATGCGTTCTCATGATTATTTGACATGAATACAACTACTGCTGAGAACAAAGTCTAACCAGTTGGCTCTCAAAAATACCTGATGAATGAACAAATAGACTTGTGCATAGTTAGCTACAGTAATTTTCTGTTCTCCAGAGACTCACTCTTATTGAGGGTATTGTCAAGTAGGGGAAGAATAATAAAAATTCATGTGAATCTGGACTACTGATTATCACTGCTGGAATCTGCCATTAAATCACTTCTTTCTGAAATTCTGTTGAGAGACTGTGGTTGGACCCTTGAAGATTCTGATTGGAAGGTCTGGGATGGACCTGGATATCTGTCTTTTAAAAATTCATGATTCTGATATACAGACAGAACTTTCTCAGTAGGTCCAATTTTGATCTCAGGCAACAATAATTTAAGAAGCCCCAAACTAAAGTATCATTGAAAGTGTTGTGGAAACTTGAATAAATTTTAAAAAGCTCTTTGGGAGATTTCATTACATCATAACCTAGTTTAATAGTTCAGGTATATGTTTAAGGCAATTTGCTTGCTGATTCTGCTGTGTGCCCCACCTGTAGTAAATAGGCTCCTGTCTTGATTCTGTAACTTGTTGCCATCTAGTGGAAGAAAATTTCCACTCATTCATACACCTACTCCATTTTTTCTTCCCTACAGACATAAAAACAGAAACAAGGCAGAAGAATCTCAGAGGCAGTCTTGACCTTAATTGGGTATAAATCTAGAACACCAATTGGTCCATAATTTGTAGATATGGGACTCATTATTTTAAAATAAATGCATATATGTGATCATATCATACATTCTTTTTTATTTTTTAGTGTGATCTTTCAAATTTTTGGCTTCACATTTCTATTCTTTCCAACATTGCTTCCCACCCCAGAATCATATGACAAAATACTTTGTATTCTTTCATGATTGTCTTCATGAACATATAACATACAAATATGTATATATGTATATGTATGAGAGTACAAATTCATATAAAAAATGTGATCATATTAAACACATTTTTCTGTTTCTTGCTTTTTAAAACCTCATAAAAATCCTTTGAAGTCACCAATAGAAATCTGCTTCATTCTTTTTATGGATGAATAATATTTGATAATGTGAATATGTCATAATTCATTCATTTGCCTATATTTGGGAAGAGAAAGGGGGCCAAGGAAGATGGGTTAAATGCATTATGAAAATATCACAAAGAACTCTGATATTTTGTGCAATTAATGTGCACTATCAATGACTATAAAATAATTTAAGAAAAAGAAGACTCAATAAATTCTAATTTTAATCAATATATTTGCCCTCTTGAACAAAATAAAAAAATTTAGAACACCTTAATTCTGATCACTTCTTTCCTGCTTACATTCTACTGTATCTAGTATTTTAGTTATATGCCATTTTTGATAAGATTTGTTAGCTGTTTACTAGCTGCTCTGATGATTTTCTCTTTGTCTCTGGCATAGTTGTTTCTATAGTTTTAATATGTATATGTAAATGTGGATTTCTTTCCATTTATCTTGCTTGGGATACATTGGGATTATTTGATATGAGGAATGCTACTTTTAATAATTTTGGAAAAATTTCAACTATTTTTTTAATATTACCTTTCTTTTTTCTCTGTAATATTATTCCAGAATTTTTATTAATCTTACATCACACATTATCAGTCTGTCCTTCATGTTTCTTAACCTCTTTTTTACATTTTATATTTTGTTGTTTCCCTATACTTCATTCTGAATACCAGTTCATTAATTTTTTTGTGTGGTACTGAGAATTGAAACCAGGGGTGCTTTACCACTGAGTTACACCCCCAGACTTTTTTTTTTTTTTGAGAAAAGTTATCTCTAAGTTGCTGAGGCTGGTCTCAAACTTGTGATCCTCCTGCTTCAGCCTCCCAAGTTACTAAGATTACAATGTGTACCACCAGGCCTGGCCAGTTGATTAATTCTCTGTTCAGCAGTATAATAATATACAAGTACTAGATGGGACCAGGTGAATTATATTAAAATAGAGATAAGAAAAAGCTTTCTAAATATGATTTGAAATACAGATAAATAAAAATATTCATTAATTTGATAACATAAAAATGAAATTAAGTTTTGCATAGTAGGAGGCATAACAAATAATGTAAAAAAATCAAATGACAAACTGAGAGAAATTGGAACATATATCAAGATAGAGATCCCCGATATTAAAGAATTCTTAAAAATCAAGAGAGAAAAAGGACCAAAATCCTGACAGAAAAATGAGTAGATATGTCAAATAGAAGGTGTAAAATGACCTTTAAATATTTGATTAAGTACTTCTTCTTTTAATTACAGTTTTATGATCATACACAGGAGTTGGGTTCATCCCAACAAACTCAGACATGCTTCGAAATCTATTTCAGTTCATGATCCCCTCTTTCCCCTGGCTCTTTTCCCTCCCATCCTCTCTGCCTTCTCCCCTTCTCCTTCCTCTACTGTACTCAATCAACTTCCTTTCACCCGTCTATTAATTTGTGTTTGTTTGGTCTTTATGTTATCATATCTTTCCCTTCTTCTTTCCTTTATTTTACTCTAGCTTCTGCATATGAGAGAAAACATTTGACCTCTGAGTTTCTGAGTTTGGCTAATTTCATTTAGTATGATATTCTTCATTTCCATCCATTTACCAGCAAATGTCATAACTTCATTCTCTTTAATGACTGAGTACAATTCCATTGTTTATTTATATACCACAAATTCTTAATTCATTCATCTGTTGATGAGCTTCTGGGTTTATTCCATAATTTTACTATTGTGAACTGTGCTGCTATAAACACCGATGTGGCTTCTTAAAACACTTTATGTTGGTGATGGTGTGGTGAATTTTTATACATTGCTGGTGGAATGTAAACTGGTATAACCATTGTTTTAGTCAGCTTTTTCACTGCCATGACCAAATGACTGGACAAGAACAATCTAGAGGAGGAAAAGTTTATTTGGGAGTTCATAGTTTCAGAAGTCTCAGTCTATAGATGACCAGCTTCATTCCTTGGGACACTGGGTGCAGTAGAACATCATGGCAGAAGAGCATGATAGAGGAAAGCATCTGGGAACATGACACCCAGGAAGCAGAGAGAGCTCTGCTCAACAAGGACAAAATATATACCCCAAAAGGCAAGTCCTCAGGGATCCACCTCCTGCAGTCACATCCCATATGCCTACACTTAACACTCAGTTAATCCCTATCAGAGGATTAATCCACTGATTGGATTAAAACTCTGATAACCTAATAATTTCACCTCTAAATCTTCTTGCACTGTCTCACACATGAGCTTTTGGGGAATAACTAGTATCTAAATCACAACCATCTTGGGAGAATATACAAAAGATAATGAATTAATAAAATATGTTACATCTATACAAGAGAGTACTCTGCTTTGTAAAAAAAAATAAGAAAGATCTCTAAGCATCAATGTGGAATAATTTTCAGGATGTATTAAGTGAAATAAAGTTCAAGAAAGGTAAGAAATAAGGAAGAAGTGGTTCAAAATATAAAGCAATGAATTTATCATTCTAAAATAGATTGTTAAAATCGTAAGATGTTTTATGTAATCCACAGGTAATCACAAACAAAATCACCTTCTCAAGAGCTAAAGGAATCAGATCAGAGATCACAGTACATGGATGTAGCACAGAAATGAGACATTCTCTTGGTCCATTTTGTGTTGCAATAACAGAATACTACAGACTAGGTAGTTTATAATGAACAGAAATTTCTTAGGCTTCTGGAGGCTGAGAAGATCAAGATCAAGGACATTCTTGCTGTATCACTCCATCATTACAAGACACAGAAAAGAGCACTGAATTCACCACTTTAGAACAAACCTACTCTGACAATAACAGCATTAATCCTTTCATGAGGGGGAGAGCCCTTACACCCAAATTATCTTCTAAATGTCCTACCTCTTAATACTATTACAATGGCAATTAAATTTCAGTGTGTTTTGGATGTAGCAAATATTCAATCCAAAGAAGATGCATTAAAGAGAAGGAGAAGGACATTTTTACATTATCTGTAACACCCCTCCCCAAACCCTGGTGGTGCAGCGTTGAAAGAAAATATCCTCCACCTGGAAGAAAGAGAAGGAAGTGAGTACAGAACTTTGCCTTGGATCCCCAAACTGGATCTGCCCATTAAACCCCAGCACTGAGCAGACTCATATAGCCCTAGACTCCAAAACAGTACCCATGAACTGACAAACCAGGCATATCCCTGTGCAGTGCTAGACCCCACTTTGGGCATGCACAGTGGATTGATCTCCAATCTGTACTACCACTAAGCCAACTTCAGTGACACTGGGCTCTATAGTTTTAACAGGCTATTTTTAACTGAAAACATCTTAACTCTGATTGGAGAAAAACCCCTGCACTTTTCTTTCATCCCCCTCTCATTTTGAATTTTTGATGTCACATGTTTCATTGTTTTATATTGCATGTCCTTTAAAATTATTGTAGCTATTGTTATTTTAAAGTTTTGTCTTTTAATCTTCATATTAAAGATGTAGGTGTTTTACACATCACCATGACAGAATTGGAGTATTCTGAATTTGTGAACTTACTCTCACCAGTTAGTTTTATACTTCATATGATTTTGTATTACTAATTAGTATCTTTTTCTTTCAGTTTTTTTCTTTAAATGATCATTCCGCTTGTCTCTTTCTTAAAGTCTTATAATTTGAATATTTGCTTTTGATGCTGTTCCATCGTTCTGTTCATTCTTTTTTCTCCTCTTACTGTATATTTTCAAATAACCTATCTCTGAGTTCACATATTTTTTCTTTGACAATGAATTCAGCTATTGACACTCTTATGGCATTTTTCCTTTTATTATTTGTGTTTCAGCCTCAGAATTTGTTGATTTTTTTTTCATAATTTCAATGTGCTGAATTCCTTGTGTTGGTCCTTTATTGTTTTCTTGTTTTTTGTTGAATTGATTCTCTATATTTTCTTTAGGTTTACTGAGCTGCCTTAAAACAATTATTATAAATTCTTTTGTCTGTTCACAAATCTTAATTTCTTTAAAGTGAGTTACTTATGCTTTATTTTGTTCCCTCAGTGGTATCATATTTCTCTTGATTGTTCTTAATCCTTGTGGCCATGCATCAGTGTCTAAGCATTTGAAGAAGTAGAAACTAATTCCAGTCTTTGAAGACTGGTTATATCTGGAAAAGACCTTTACAGTCCACCCACCCATCCAGAGATTCTGAACAGGCATCTGGCATGGTTCATGACTGGCCTGGTGTGTGAGTCTGCAGTGGGTGGGCTTGGGGGCTGGGGGCTGGGGCCACAGTGCTTGCCCTAAGGCCTGTATCTACTGGGTGGACCTACTGATTGGATCTCCTTGCATTGGCCTGGAGCCTGGTTCTGCAAGGGTGGGATTTAAGTTTATATCTCTGGGAGCCTGAGGCCTGGGTCCACAGGGCCATTAAGGGAGGCTCTGAGCTTGAGTCTTCAGGAGATGGCCAGATCCTGGTATGATCCTGCTTCCTGGTTCTATCAGAACAGATTTGGAAACCGAGGTTGGTCTGGCACTGGGGCAAGGCGTGGAGCTGAGTCTATGGGGCCAGGTCTGGGTCCTGAGTCCACAGGGGCCTAGGTCTACAGAGGGGTCACTGGAGCCTTCTTCCATAGTGTCCTATCTGGCCATTCTCCTATACATGCTAGAGCAGACCTGGACTCTGGGTCCACTGCAGCCTGAGATAACAGTTGCCAACCTGGTGCCTGGTGCCAGCCTGGGAAAGATACATAGCTTGTATCTATGGGTTCCATTATGAATCCTAGGATTGTAGGTGCTGACATGGAGGACGAGTGTGTGGGTACTGTCCTGAGGGTTAGGTCCATTAAAGCTAACCTGGGTCTTGGAGCTATGGGGTTCAGCTTGGAACATGGGTTGATAGATGTGATCCTGGAACCTGGTTCCATGAAGAAAGGCCCAGCCCTGCAATTTCCCAAGATGACTTGGATGCTGGGTCTGTTGAAATAGGTTTAGACCCTGGGTCTTCTGAGGTTGGGGCTTCAGACGCTGGCCTAGCATTGGGCAGTCTTGGAAACCATGTCCATGAGCACTGGTCTAGTTCCTGAGTCTAAGGGTGCTGATCTGGTGCTGAGAAGGGCTTGAAGCCTGGGGTTATGTGGGCCACTCTGGTTCTGTGTTGATATCAAACCTTGGGTGGGTCTAAAGCCTGGAGGTACAGGGGCTAGCCTGACTCTTGATGAGCCTGGAAGCTATATACATAAGCACTGCCCTGGAATCTGGTTCTGTGGATGCTGGACTGATGGCTAAGGTTCTGAGAACTGTCCACATGTTGGGACATACCTGAAGTTTGGGACTTTGGAAGCCATCTCAGTACTGGGGCAGTCTGGAGTTAGGGCCACTGGGACCAGCCTGGCACTGAGATAGGCCTGGAGCCTGAGTCTGCAGGTTTTGGCCTGGTAGTGACACAGGCCTGGAGACTTGAGTCCCCCAGGCAGATATGGAGATTGAAGCTGTAAGAAATTCAGCCTGGGGCCAGTGTGGGCCTGGAGTCTGGGGGTGTCATGGACTTCCCAGGCTGGGTTACTAGGGTGGGCCTGGTATTGGGGCCTGAGACAAGATTCAGTGTTCATTTTCCTCTTCTTTCCCCAAGCAGAGGATGCCTCTCTCCCTGTGTTGTACTGCCTGAGGTTTGCAGAAGAGTGATGAAGGTAATGTAAAACTATCCTTCTTATCCTTGTCAATGTGTCTTATATCTGTGCTACATCCAAGTGCTGTCATCTCCCACCTGGTTTCTTTAGCATTTGTGAAGGTTTTTTCATAATTGATGTTTCTATGTAGGATGAATGCTGGAAGGTCCTATTCTGCCATTTTTCTGATAATGCCCAGCCTCTTGTATGCTTGTTTTTTATGCTTCTATGGAGAAATGAGAGTTGGGACCTTCCTATTTTGTCATTTTACTGACAGAGTTCTCTAACGTAAGTAATATTTACCAGAGTATTTGAATTTATTTATACTTTTAAACTAAAGACAAAAAGGAATCTAAACAAATATTGGAGTATTCAGTGCCTTTTGTTGTGATACATACCAGTCCTGTGGGAAATCTAAATAAAGTTTATAGATCTGATAATAGCATTTTATCAATGTTAATTTTATGCTTGTGATAATTTTACCATGTTATGTAAGAGAACACCCTTGCTTTTAGGAAGCAAATGAAGTATTTAAGAGTAAAGGGATATCATTTGTAACTTACTCCTGAATGATTCAGAAAAATAAATAAAAATAAATACTATATAATAAATGCTATGAAATCAATGATATATATTACATAATAATTTTATATATGTGAGAAGAGAGAGAGAGAACAAATGAGTACAGGAGATAGACATAACATGAAGTGTTAAAATTTTAACATCTGGAGAATCTGGGTGGAGGTATCTAGGAACTATTTGTAATGTTTTTATAATTTTGCTATTTATCTGAAATTGTCAAAATGAAAACTTAAAAGAGAAACAATTTTTTCATTTATAGAAGTTCAAATATGCTTGATAACTATCAATAACCTCTTGTTTCTTGTGTTTTTGAAATCTTTTATTTCTTAAAAAATGTTAGGCATAAAATTGATAGACACAATTGTTTTGTATTCTTTGTGTCTGTTAATTCTAATATCTAAAGCCCTGGGAGATCTGATTCTGCTATATATTTTTAAATCTTTTTATTTCCTGGCTCAGAATCATTGTGCCTTGATTCCTTCAGTGTTTTGTGATTTCTGACTTTGAGCTTATGTTCCTTGGAACTTTGAGTGTAACAATTCTTTTTTAGCTTTAATTGGTCTTACATTCCTCCAGAGAGGATTTGGGTTTGCTTCTGCTGGTTGCCTGGAGGCACTACCAAGCAGAGACAACTTTAAATTAAATTTTCTGGTTGAGACATGTGATTTGAGGGAACTCTCATGTAGTATGTATTTTGCACCACAAAACTACAGTGAGAGTCATATTTTCATTAGAAATACTCCAGTTCCAAAGTCAAGGTTAAGCACATTTTTTTGCTATCCCTTTCTGTTCATTTTCATACTGATAGTGAAGCCTTTTTTGAGTCATAGCTAAACATGGCTGTCCTATCAGGACAGCTGTCAATTTGGGGAATTTATAGTCTGTCTCCTATGCCCTGTGAACTGCTTGAAACAGAAGCTAAAGTCACTCAGATTTGGCAGATAACTTCTGAGTAAATGACTTTAGTGCTCACCTCTTTAGGTCCCAACTTTTACTTTATTTTTCTATCTCTATAGATTTCTTACTCTCTTTATAGCTTGATGATTCACTTAACATACACTTAAATTGCAAAATGGCTACATTTTTATCTTTGTAAAATTGACTTCATTGGGAAGGTCATTTTCTAAGCAGTTATTAGAATTCAATCATTTTATTGTTTCTTGTTTTGTTGAGTTATGGTTACAAAACATATTTTCTTAAAACCTATATGGGCACATCAACATTTGTAGCAGCACAATTCACAATAGCCAAGTTATGGAACCAACCGGAGCACCCACCAACAGATGAATGGATAGGGAAAATGTGGTGTATATGTATGTAATGGAGTTTTACTCAGCCATAAAGAAGAATGGAATAATATTATTTGTTGGTAAATGGATAGAACTTGAGAACATCATGCTAAGTGAAATAAGCCATACTCAGAAAGTCAAAGGTTGAATAATTTTCTCTCATATGCTAAAGCTAGAGCAAAATAAGCAAGAAAAAGGGGGGCTAATCCCATGGAAATAGTGGGGAGATCCGTGAAGTGGAGGAAGGGGATAGAGGGGAGAGACTGGGGACAGAAAGGGGTGGAACTGCAGAATAAAACTGACCAAATTATGCTATGAACATGTGTAAATATACCACAGTGAATTTCACCTTTATGTGGACCTATAAGACACCAATTGAAAACTAAATAAATAGAAGAAAGATCAGTAGAGTAGAAGAAGGAGATCAGAGGGAGGAAGAAGGGAAATGAAAGAGAAAGTACTGAAGACTGAAGTGAAGTAAATTATATTTCATGCTTGTATGATTATGTCAAAATTAACTTCAATACTAGGTATAACTGTAATGCACTAATAAAAGAATTCTTTAAAAAAGTCTGTACTTGGACTGGAGTTGTAGCTCAGTGATAGTGCACTTGCCCAGCATGTGTGAGGCACTGTGTTCAATCCTCAGCACCACAAAAAAATAAAGAAATAAATAAAATAAAGGTATTGTATTGTGCCCAACTATAATTTTTAAAAAACTATTCTTTTGCCAGGTGCAATGGCACAAACCTATAATCCCAGTGACTGTGGAGGCTGAGGCAGGAGGATGGCAAGTTGGAGGTCAGCCTCAGCAACTTAGTGAAACTGTGTGTCAAAATATAAATTAAAAAGGGATGGGGGTGTAGTTTAGTGGTACAGCACCCCTGGGTTCAATCTCCTGTACTGAAAAAATCTATATATAAGATTTTTAAGTTTACTTCATGGCTTAAAGACACAAATTGATTTTTATGTTTTTCTATGAATATAAAACATGTCCTCTGAGAGATATGTTTCTATATACATATTTTAAATCAATTTCTTGAATGAATTAATTTCCAGTATTCTCACTTCTTTTCTCTGTGCAATCCTTAAGGAAGTATACTGAAATCTGCTGTTCTACTTGTGATAGCAACATGTCCTTGCATTTAAATTGCTTTTATTTTAGATCTTTTGCTACCATGCATATACATTGATCACTTTCTTAGCTTTTTTAAACCATTACATAATGCTTTCCTTTATTTTTATTGGTGCATATGGTCTTGAATTTCATCTTGTGACATTAAGATCACCACTACTGCTTTCTCTTCACTTGCATTTGATTGATATCTTTTGTTATTTAGAAAGTCTACATTATTTATTATTAAATTCACTCTCCTGGGTGATTATTTTAGATCTTCTTGTTTTTCTTCAAACTTACAATGTCTCCTTCTCCTATCTCAACAGGCAACCATATATGCAAATATGTCATCCATACTCAGTTGATCCACTTTTTTCTCTTTCATTTTCTCTTGAATCTGCTCTAGCCATGACTTTGTCCCTACCATTTTGCCAAAACTGATCTTCTAAAGGTCAACGAAGATCCCAATATCATTAAATCTAAACGGAGATGACCCTTGCTGTCTTTATTATTTTGAAAAGTGACATTATTGAGATATCATTTACATAAAATAAAATGAATTGATTTTATGTTTACAGTTTGAGTTTTGACATACATATGAAATCATCACCAAAATCAAGAATTACAAATATCCATCAGCCCACAAAATGTTTCCTTTTGCCCATTTACAGTCAATCCCAGAACATTACATCCATTGTTTGAGGCAATCATTTTTCTCACTTGGTCACCATAGTTTATTCCTTTCTTGAACTCACATCAATGAGGTTATATGGTATGTACACTTTTGTGTCTGTCTTCTTTTTAAACACAATCTAGCTATTTTGAAATCCATCCATATTATAATGTGCATCAATAGTATGTACTTTCTTAATAACAAACTTCCCCAAAATTGTACCATTTTACATTTGGATTAGCAGTGCATTAGTTTTCCAGTTCTTCCAAATTCTCACTACCACTCTATGGTCAATTATTTTTAATTTTAGTCATTCTAATAGGCACATAATGGTGTCTCCTTGTGGTTTTAATTGAATTTTCTTAATGGTAATGATATTGGGGTTCTCTTCTTTTACTTATTTACCAACTGTATATCTTCTTTGAGAAAGTATCTGTTCATATCTTCCCCACATATTTGTTGATTTTTTGTCTTATTGAGCTGTAATATGTAATAATTCTTTACATATTTTTGATAATAGTTTTTGGCCATGCAAATGTTTTTTATGACTTGCCTTGCTTTTAAAGTGCTGTCTTCTAAGAAACAGAAATTTTAAATTTCCTTTAGGACAACCAATATGTAATCTTACAGTTCTGGAACCCAGAAGTCCCAAATCAAGGTGTTGGGTCCCTGTGAAGATGCTATGGAAGGATCTGATTCTCTCCTAGTTTCTGGTCATGTCACATGTATATTGGCCTATAGATGATTGGCCTATACCTTTTCCCTGTGTCTCTTCACATTGTCTTCTCTCTGTGTATAATCATCCAATTTTCTTTTTAAAGGGAAACCAGTAATATTGGATTAGATCTCACCCTAATAACCTCATTTTAATTTGATTATCTCTGTCAAGACCCTGTCTCTAAATACCTAGTACCTCATATTCTGAGGTACTAGGGGTTAGGACTTGTACATATCTTTTTTACAGGGATGAAATTCAGTCTATAAAAATAAAGTGTCTTGAAGTTGAGAATGGAGTTGCTAAAGTTACAGAGCTACTCATAAGCAAATATTCTGAGCGGACCTTTTTACCAACTCATCCAGGTGCATCTCTCCTTGCTTTGCTGCTTACCAAAACTTAGCATATAACTGTGTGTTTAAAATCAGTAATCTTGAGGTGTGTGATTTTCTCTCTATCCTTTCGTTTTTCTTTTACTTCTAAACTGTTGTAAAATGCACATAATATAAAATTTACCATCTTAACCACTGTTAAGTGTACAATTCAGTAGTGTTCAGTATATTCACATTTCTGAGCAATTTTTAAAACAATTTTGATGGAATTTAATTTATCAACTTTTGTGATTCATGCTTCTGTACACTAATAAATCATTACCTATTCCAGTGTGTATGATGTAAGGGTTCAATTTCATTCTTTTGCGTGTGGATATACAGTTTCCCCATATGTATCAACTGATCTTTAACAATAATGAGAAGAATACACATCATATCAAATATCACTTGATGGGCTGGGTTTGTGGCTCAGTGGTGGGATTATTTCTAATGTCTCTATACTTTTTTATTGGTCATAATCTGTATGCCAATACCATTCTATTTTTTATTACTGTAGCTTTGGAACTTATGATGAAATCAGAGTATGATGCCTCCTACTTTCTTCTTCTTTCTTTGGCTCTTTGAAGTATTCTGTGGTTCCATATAAATTTTGGGATTGTCTTTTCTATAAAATTCCATAGTAATTTTGATATCAATTGCATTGAATCCATAGAGCACTTGGATTGTATGGACATTTTAACAATATTAATATTAATTTGTGAACATAGGAAGTCTTTAATTTCTTTCATCAGTGTTTTATAGTTTTCAGTGCATAGATCTTTTACCTCCCTGGTTAAATTTATTGCTATATATTTTATTCTTTTAGATGCTACTATAAATGGGATAGTTTTTAAAAATTTCCTTTTCAACAGTTTACTGTTGGCATATAAAAATGTAACTGATTTTTGTATGTTGATTTTGTATCCCACAATTTTACTGAATTCACTTATTATTCTGTGTGTTCAGGTATATATTTTATTTAGAGTTTCCTACATAGAAGATCATGTAATCAGCAAACAGTTAATTTTACTTCTTCCTTTCTGACTTGGATTCCTTTCAGTTCTTTTTCTTGCTTAATTGCTCTAGCTAGACCTTCAAATACTGTGTTGAATTGGAGAGTTGAGAGAAGGTATCATTGCCTCTTCTTGATCTCAGAGGACAACGTTGTATTTTTTGAACTATTGATTTTATATGATGTTAGTTGTGGGTTTTTCATAGTTTTTATTATACGGAGTTTTGTTCCTTCTGTATCTAATTTGTTAAGTTCTTAATCATTAAGGCATATTGAGTTTTGATAAATGTTATTTCTTCATCTATTGAGATGATCACATGATTTTAATCCTTCATTCTGTTGATAAGATGTGTCACATTGATTGATTTTGCATGTTGAAACATCCTTGCATCCCAGGAACAAATTATACTTGATCCTTTTAATGTGCTCTTAAATTCATTTTGCTATTATTTTGTTGGAGATTTTAGCATCTGTGTTCATTAGGGATATTGACCTGTAGTGTTATTTTCTTATGATGTCTTTGTCTGGCTTGGGCATTGGGGTGATGCTGGCCTCACAGATTGACTTTGGCAGTCTTCTGTATTTTTCTATTTTTTATATAAGAAGGATGAGTATTAGTTCTTACTAATAATTTTGTAGAATTCACCTCTGTTTTGATTGCTGATTAAATTTCCTTATTGTTGGTGTGTTCAGGACTTCTACTTCATTTAGTCTTGGTAGGTTTATTATTTTAGGAATTTATCCTTTATTTTGGGTTCTGTAATTTGTTGGCATATGATTATTCATGATTGTCCCTCATGATCTGTGCCCCCCACACTTTCTGGCATTAGTTATAAATCTCTTCATTCATTTTTTAATTTATTTATTCAAATCTTCTTTATTAGTATAGGCTACTTTCATTTGTATATTGTTTTCTATTCTACTTCATTTATTTCTCTTATGTTATTTTCTTTCTTCTGCTAATTTTGGACTGAATTTGTTATTTTCTAGTTCCTTGTAAAGTAAAATCATTTATTTGAGATCATTCTTCTCTTTAATGTAGGCATTTAATATTATAAAATTCCCTCTTAGAATTACTTTTGCTGAATCTCATAGGTTTTGATATGTTGTTTCTATTTTTGTCTTCAGATAAGATATGGGTAAAATTAAACTATTATTTTCCTTCTCTTTAATGTATATTTTCCATTTCTGTGTTCCATCTTGGCACTGCAATCTCTTACCTGGATGTCAGAGCTCTCTTGAAAGTAATTTCTTCAGTGGATGTTTGTTACATCAGTGTTTTTCTGGGGATATAAAGGCTGGAACCCCCTACTCTGACACCTTTTTTAAAAATTCAGCCTTTGTAATGGGTGTGTAGTGCTATCTCAGGTTGTTTCAAATTCATATTTCTCTGAAGAAGAGTAAGACCAATAGCCTTTTAAAATAAAGAAATACCCTTATTTCCAGGTTGTTTAGGTGTGATTTTGCTTGAAGAAAGTGGACTGAATTAAACCACCTTTGAGTTCCCTTATTCCAGTGGGTCTATCAGAATCATTTTTGCAGCTTTATAAATGTTCAGATGCCCAGTCTCCAGCTTAAAACAACCGAATCGGAATATTCAGTGGTGCATCTCAGAAAATTGTATCTTATATTTTTGATTATTCATACATACAGCCTTGTGTGGAAACCAATGCTACGTCTATCTGTATTCAGCCTAATTTTAGCAATTTTTCTCAGGTGATTTTTATACACACTACAGTGTTAAACACCACTGATATATTTATTATTGTTTCCTAGCACAGGGTTACTTTGAACCTGATCCTCTTTCTCTTTTCCCTCTCTCATATACTATTAAGGTGTTGTGTGAGAAATGGTTTCCCAGCATCCCAAAACATTCAACTTTTGTTTTTGTGCTGATGTTAGCCACATGCAAAGCCATGCATTCAGCTGCTGTGGATTCAAAGGATGGAAAGTGTCACTCTGTTTGGCTTAGTGCAATATTAATGAGGTTTAGTGCTTTCACCAACTCATGTCTTGAAGTTCAATGACAAATGGAAATCCTTTTTTCCCTAAATCACTGCTTGTAATTCACTGGTCATAGGTACTACTGTTGCCTGATACTCTAGATGTCACAGACATACCTATAGTTAAACCAAACAATTTAGAAAATGATTTCTTTTCATTTTAAAAGAAAGAAATGACTTAAGAATTGGACTTCAAATAGCATGCCCTGGTGTTCTGCATTGATTTAATACAGAATCATACAACAATGTGGATCAGCAATATTTTGTGATATGCATAAATGCTTTTTAGCATCATGACACCCTCTTCCTGGTATTCTCTCTAAAAATATAGAACAGGCAATTAATGACACAAAATAATTTTCCATAATAAAGCTATTCTGGAAATGGAGGATATGTATTAGAACCATGGACTCTGACAATGCTACTGACTGACTTTGCTACTGTCTCACTTTCCCCATTTTACAATAAGGATAATAGGTTAAATAGTCTCTGAGAGCCTATCTGGCTCTGAAATTCTATGAAAATGTACTTATAACCACCTTTATCCTTTTTCCACACTGTAGGGAGAGGGAGAAGAAATGTTGGATTGCTTTTTTTCTCTTTCATTTTAACAATTAGCTCTTGCGTTGATTAATGCTCTGCTGGCAACTATTGCATCTTAGTGGAGATGATTTAGTATTTCAGCAATCGCTGGATTCTTATAAATGTGCCAGCTTGGTGTATTGAAATTAGTAAGATTTCTGAAAGTATTTCAAACTGGCCTTAATTAATTAAATGCTTGATCGATGCAGTCCAAGGTTAACCACTTAATAAATTGGCAACCAAATAAAAAATGGAATCAAACATTTTGAGCAGCTTACTGGAAGGGATCTGGGCTCTCCACCAAGAGATTCTGTAGCAATGCTGGCAGCAAGGTGGGTCATTTTCAAGCTCCTGACTCATTGTCACTATACCCTTTCACCTAAGACTGAACCCTTCTCCCAACTTTGCAGTATTGCTTCATCTATAGGCAACAGTGGTTGTGCCCATGTCCACAGATTAAAAGAAAATCCCCCCTGAAATGTGAAAAGTAGAGATAAGAACCATCTGTAGTTCACTGTGTATTTGAACATAATTTTGTAAAGGAAGATAATATTGATAGTTCTTAGGTACATAGAAAAAAGTTCCTTGATATTTCTCTGAACTGGTGTTTAAAACTAGATTAAGAGAACAAGCTCCAAGTCCCGGAGCCAGCGCGGCATACTCTGGCCCGCAAGCGGCTTCAGGGACCAGGACAGGGCAACCAGCGACCTCCCCAAGCAGCCTGGACCCCTGTGGTGGGACGTGCCTTTCAAGGCTAGCTTCTCAGACCAGACTGCCCAGTGAGAGGCTTTCTACATAGAGACAGCCACAAGTCCCCGAGCCAACGGAGAGCTTTGATCCGCAAGCAGCCTCTGGGATCAGGGCAGGGCAGCCAGAGACCTCTTCAGGCGGCTCTGCCCACTCCGGCCGCAGGCTCTTTCCACAGGGCGCGATCCAAGATGGCGGACTAGAGGGGGACTGCATCCCCAGTCGCTCCAGAACCCAGGAGTTAAAAAGGGGAGGCATTGAGAGACTCGGACCAAAATAGAGCCACAGGTGAGTCTGCCCACTGGGTAAAGTTCGGCCCGGGTGGCAGGCCCAGATAGAGGTGGCTTATCGGAGCAGGGCAGGGCAGCTAGAGTCTTCCACAGGCAGTCCTGTGCACTCCGGCGCTGGGCCCCGCCCACACAGCCAGCTTCTCCAGGTTCTTGGAGCAGGCCCCACAGTGAGAGCCTTTCTGATCAGAACAAGCTCCAAGTCCTGGAGCCAGCGCGGCATACTCTGGCCTGCAAGTGGCTTCAGGGACCAGGACAGGGCAGCCAGCGACCTCCCCAAGCAGCCTGGACCCCTGTGGTGGGAGGTGCCTTTCAAGGCTAACTTCTCGGAACAGACCACCCAGTGAGACTTTCTACATAGAGACAGCCACAAGTCCCCGAGCCAACGGAGAGCTTCGATCCCCAAGCAGCCTCTGGGATCAGGGCAGGGCAGCCAGAGACTTCTTCAGGCGACTCTGCCCACTCCGGCTGCAGGCTCTTTCCACGGGGCACGATCCAAGATGGCGGACTAGAGGGGGACTGCATCCCCAGTCGTTCCAGAACCCAGGACTCAAGAAGGGGAGTCATCGAGAGACTTGGACAAAAATAGAGTCACGGGGTGAGTCTCCCCCACTGGGCGAAACTTGGCCTAGGCGCCAGGCACAGATAGGGGTGGCTTATCAGAGCAGGGTAGGGCAGCTAGAGTCTTCCCAAGGTAGCCTTCCACACTCGGGCGGTGGGCTCCCCCCACACGGTCAGCTGCACGGTGCAGGCCCCCAGTGAGAGCCTTTCCACACAGAGCCAGCTCCAAGCCCTGGAACCAGTAGGGGCTAGAGGCAGCTTTCTTCAGAAGCACTGCATTATCAAGTTCCTCCAAGACTCCAGGCTACTGAAGGCTGGGAGGTGATACACTGGAAATCTACTGGGACACTATAAGCCAATAGAGGAAATCTGCAATATCTCAGATTCCCACTGACATCTGACCAATATGAGAAAACAAGGGAAGAAAATGTCCCAAACAAACCTAGATACTACATCAATAAAACCCAATGACAGTACAGCAGAAGAAATGTCAGAAAGGGAGTTCAGAATATACATAATTAAAACAATCAGAGAAGCAAATGAGGAGATGAAAGAGCAAATGCAGGCATTGAAGGAGGAGATGAAAGAGCAAATGCAGGCATTAAATGATCACACC
Organism: Sciurus carolinensis; assembly: GCF_902686445.1. Taxonomy (NCBI): domain Eukaryota; kingdom Metazoa; phylum Chordata; class Mammalia; order Rodentia; family Sciuridae; genus Sciurus; species Sciurus carolinensis. Next base: position 131,664,370 of record NC_062232.1, read on the forward strand.
AATCAACAGTTAAAAGACCAAATACGGGAAGCAAGAGATCATTTCAATAAAGAGTTAGAGATACTGAAAAAAAACCAAACTGAAATCCTTGAAATGAAGGAAACAATAAACCAAGTTAAAAACTCCATAGAAAGCATAACCAATAGGATAGAACACCTGGAAGACAGAACCTCAGACATTGAAGACAAAATATTTAATCTTGAAAGCAAAGTTGGCCAAACAGAAAAGATGGTAAGAAATCATGAACAGAATCTACAAGAATTATGGGATATCATGAAAAGGCCAAATTTGAGAATTATTGGGATTGAGGAAGGCTTAGAGAAACAAACCAAAGGAATGAACAGTCTATTCAATGAAATAATATCAGAAAATTTCCCAAGTCTGAAGAATGAAATGGAAAACCAAGTACAAGAAGCTTATAGAACTCCAAACATACAAAATTACAACAGACCCACACCAAGGCACATTATTATGAAAATACCTAACATACAAAATAAAGACAGAATTTTAAAGTCCACGAGAGAAAAGAATCAAATTACATTCAGAGGGAAACCAATAAGAATATCAGCAGATTTCTCAACCCAGACCCTAAAAGCTAGAAGGGCCTGGAAGAACATTTACCAAGCCCTGAAAGAAAATGAATGCCAATCAAGAATCTTATAACCAGCAAAACTTACCTTCAAATTTGATGATGAAATAAGATCCTTCCATGATAAACAAAAGCTAAAGGAATTTGCAAAAAGAAAGCCAGCATTACAGAACATTCTCAACAAAATGTTCCATGAGGAAGAGATGAAAAACAACGATGCAAATCAGCAACGGGAGGCGCTAGCCTAAAGGAATAGCCAAATAAAGGAGAAACCAAATCATGTCAAAAAACAAATATGAGTCAAATGACTGGGAATACAAATCATATCACAATAATAACCCTGAATGTTAATGGCCTGAACTCATCAATCAAAAGACACAGACTGGCAGATTGGATTAAAAAGAAAAATCCAACAATATGCTGCCTGCAAGAGACTCACCTCATAGAAAGAGATACCCATAGACTAAAGGTGAAAGGATGGGGAAAAACATACCATGCACATGGACTCAGCAAAAAAGCTGGAGTATCCATCCTGTTTTCAGATAATGTGGACTTCAGGCCAAAACTAGTCAGAAGAGATAAAGAAGGACATTTCATACTGCTTAAGGGAAGCATAAATCAGCAAGATATAGCAATCATAAACATCTATGCCCCAAACAGTGGCTCATCCATGTATGTTAAACAAATCCTTCTCAATTTTAGAAACCAAATAGACCACAACACAATAATACTAGGTGATTTTAACACGCCTCTCTCACCACTGGACAGATCTTCCAAACAAAAATTGAATAAAGAAACCATAGATCTCAATAACACAATCAATAATTTAGACTTAACAGACATTTATAGAATATACCATCCAACCAAGAGCGAATACACTTTCTTCTCAGCAGCACATATTTTATGCCACAAAGCTACTGTTAGCAAATACAAGAAGATAGAGATAGTACCTTGTACTCTATCTGATCATAATGGATTGAAATTAGAAATAAATGACAGAATAAAAAACAGAAACTTCTCCAATACCTGGAGATTAAATAATACACTATTATATGATGAATGGATAACAGAAGATATCAGGAGGGAAATAAAAAAATTCTTAGAAGTAAACGAGAACAAAGACACATCATATCAAAATCTCTGGGACACTATGAAAGCAGTACTTAGAGGAAGATTTATTTCATGGGACGCATTCAAAAAAAGAAGTAGAAATCAACAAATAAATGACTTAACACTACAGCTCAAAGCCCTAGAAAAAAAAGAGCAGACCAACACCAAAGGTAGTAGAAGACAGGAAATAGTTAAAATCAGAACCGAAATCAACGAAATTGAAACAAAAGAAACAATTGGAAAAATTAACAAAATAAACAGTTTGTTCTTTGAAAAAATAAACAAAATTGATAAACCATTAGCCACACTAACAAAGAGAAAGAGGGAGAAAACTCAAATTACTAAAATTCGGAATGAACAAGGAAATATCACAACAGACACGACTGAAATACAAAACATAATTAGAAGCTATTTTGAAAATCTATACTCCAACAAAAAAGAAAACCTCGAAGACATCAACAGGTTTCTAGAGACATATGACTTACCTAAACTGAACGAGGAGGACATACACAACTTAAATAAACCAATTTCAAGCAATGAAATAGAAGAGGTCATCAAAAGCCTACCAACAAAGAAAAGTCCGGGACCAGATGGGTTCTCAGTCGAGTTCTACAAAACCTTTAAAGAAGAGCTCATTCCAATACTTCTCAAAGTATTCCATGCAATAGAAGAGGAGGGAACCCTCCCAAACTCGTTCTATGAAGCCAATATCACCCTGATACCTAAACCAGACAGAGACACATCGAGGAAAGAAAATTTCAGACCAATATCCTTAATGAACATTGACGCAAAAATTCTCAACAAAATTTTAGCAAATCGCATACAAAAATATATTAAAAAGATAGTGCACCATGATCATGTGGGTTTCATCCCAGGGATGCAAGGTTGCTTCAACATTCGGAAATCAATAAATGTCATATCAACAGACTTAAAGTTAAGAATCACATGATTATTTCAATAGATGTGGAAAAAGCATTTGATAAAATACAGCACCCCTTCATGCTCAAAACACTAGAAAAAATAGGGATAGTGGGAACATTCCTTAACATTGTAAAGGCCATCTATGCTAAGTCCATGGCCAATATCATTCTAAATGGTGAAAAACTGAAAGCATTCCCCCTTAAAACTGTAACAAGGCAGGGATGCCCTCTTTCACCACTTCTATTCAACATTGTCCTTGAATCTCTAGCCAGAGCAATTAGACAGACCAAAGAAATTAAAGGGATACGAATAGGAAAAAAGAACTCAAACTATCCCTATTTGCTGATGATATGATTATATACTTAGAGGAACCAGGAAATTCCACCAGAAAACTGTTAGATCTCATAAGTGAATTCAGTAAAGTAGCGGGATATAAGATCAATGCACATAAATCTAAGGCATTTTTATACATAAGTGATGAATCTTCAGAAAGAGAAATTAGGCAAACTACCCCATTCACAATAGCCTCGAAAAAAATAAAATACTTGGGAATCAATCTCACAAAAGAGGTGAAAGACCTCTACAATGAGAACTACGCAACACTAAAGAAAGAAATTAAAGAAAACCCTAGAAGATGGAAAGATCTCCCATGTTCCTGGATAGGCAGAATTAATATTGTCAAAATGGCCATACTACCTAAAGTGCTATACAGATTCAATGCAATTCCAATTAAAATCCCAATGATGTACCTTGCAGAAATATAGCAAGCAATTATGAAATTCATCTGGAAGAATAAAAAACCTAGAATAGCTAAAGCAATCCTAAGTAGCAAGAACGAAGCAGGGGGTATTGCAATACCAGATCTTCAACTCTACTACAAAGCAATAGTAACAAAAAACGCATGGTATTGGTACCAAAATAGACAGGTAGATCAATGGTACAGAATAGAGGACACGGACACAAACCCAAATAAATACAATTTTCTCATACTAGACAAAGGGGCCAAAAATATGCAATGGAGGAAAGATAGCCTCTTCAACAAATGGTGCTGGGAAAACTGGAAAACCATATGCAATAGAATGAAATTAAACCCCTATCTCTCACCCTGCACAAAACTCAACTCACAATGGATCAAGGACCTCGGAATGAGACCAGAGACCCTGCATCTTATAGAAGAAAAAGTAGGTCCAAACCTTCAACTTGTTGGCTTAGGATCAGACTTCCTTAACAGGACTCCCATAGCACAAGAAATAAAAGCAAGAATCAACAACTGGAATAGATTCAAACTAAAAAGCTTTCTCTCAGCAAAGGAAACTATCAGCAATGTGAAGAGAGAGCCTGCAGAGTGGGAGAAAATCTTTGCCACTCATACTTCAGATAGAGCGCTAATTTCCAGAATCTATAAAGAACTCAAAAAATTCTACACTAAGAATACAAATAATCCAATCAACAAATGGGCTAAGGAAATGAACAGACACTTCACAGAAGAAGATGTACAAGCAATCAACAGATATATGAAAAAATGTTCAACATCTCTAGTAATAAGGGAAATGCAAATCAAAACCACCCTAAGATTCCATCTCACCCCAATTAGAATGGCGATTATCAAGAACACAAGTAACAATAGGTGTTGGCGAGGATGTGGGGAAAAGGAACACTCATACATTGCTGGTGGGACTGCAAATTAGTGCAGCCACTCTGGAAAGCAGTGTGGAGATTCCTCAGAAAGCTTGGAATGGAAACGCCATTTGACCCAGTTATCCCACTCCTTGGCCTATACCCAAAGGACTTAAAATCAGCATACTACAGAGATACAGCCACATCAATGTTCATTGCTGCTCAATTCACCATAGCCAGATTGTGGAACCAACCTAGATGCCCTTCAATTGATGAATGGATAAAGAAACTGTGGCATATATATACAATGGAATATTACTCCGCAATGAAGAATGATAAAATTATGGCATTTGCAGGCAAATGGACGAAATTGGAGAATATCATGCTAAGTGAGATAAGCCAAATCTCAAAAAACTAAAGGACGAATGATCTCGCTGATAAGCGGATGAGGACATATAATGGGGGGTGGAAAGGGTTAGCATTAGGTTTAGGGTTAGGTTTAGGGTTAGGGATAAGGAGTGTGGTAAGAATGAAGGAAAGAAGGACTGTATAGAGGGGAAAAAGGGGTGGGAGGGGTGGGGGGAAGGGAAAAAAAATAATGAATCAACATCATTGCCCTATGTAAACATATGATTACACAAATGTTATGCCTTGACTCCATGTACAAATAGAGAAACAACATGTATCCCATTTGTTTACAATAATAATAAAAAAAACCTAGATTAAAGTTAAAAAGATGTTGCTTAGAAAAAGGGATTATAAATTAAGATCATTTGATCCCATTTTAAAAAACTGTAGATAGTGCTAAATTATTAAAGTTTTAAATGAGGAGTAATTAAGGGTTGGTTATGTACCAAGTGAATAGATTAATTCAGGAAAATTTCTGTTTTTCTGAGAAACTAAAGGGATAGATATCACTTAGGTTGTTGGGGAATTGTATTTGTTTAAAAAAAACCTAAGAATTCTGTTATGTCAAGTTATAAAACCAATAAACATATTAAGCAGCTACTTTGTGCTCAACTCTGTGCTAAGTGCTATGGAGAATATGAGAAAGAAGTAGGATTTCTGCCTGAGAGTACTTACAAAGACATCTTGATATAATGGAAAGAGAGAGGAGTCAGAAGCCTTGGATTCTACCTGTTTACTCTGTGACCTAGGTCAAGAGGCTTCTGTCTGAGCATCAGATTACCAGATTATTAAAGTAGAATTCAGTGCCATAATGTGTGTGAATGCTTCAAAATGTATAAAAAGTTATTTGCATGGGACAATGACAATATGAGTAGTAATAACTGGAGGTAATAATGGTGTAAAAAAAGCAAAGACTCTGATAATTGCACAAGCCTGGGTTTGAATTCTGGTTTTGCCACAAGGTATGGGAGAGTAACTTGACCTCTCTGAGCCTTCAGTTCCCCATTTGTAGAATTAGGATAATGAAAATAACAATAAATACTTACCACATAATTATTGTTTGTTATATATAACATATTGGATAATGGCACCTTTATTACAAAATTAATACATTTAATTAAGAAACTATATGGTATAAGCTGTAAATATAATTTAAACTGTAAATGTAATTTAAAAACCCATCTCAAAATACACTGTGAGCAAAGCTGCCATAGTAGCAGAAGTAACAGTATTCCTTTTCAGGAATTTTATATAATGAAAATAGATCTTCAAAAGAAAGCTATTGTGTACTTCAAGAAATTGTGTGGAATAAAGGCAACAGCACAAAAGACAGATATGAGAATTGTTGAGGAAGCAAAATCTAGAAGAATGAGTGATTTATTGCAGAGTGAAAACATAGCAAGTGAGGGAGGGTGATTAGATAGATGACAGTGTCATGTAGTCATTCAACAAATGGTTTATTGAGTGCCTACTATGTTGTAGGTTCTAGAATTAGGACAGCAAGCTAAATGGATATAGCTCTTGTCCACATTTATGTTTTACAGTATTGTGGGAGAAAGAGTATGTAAACAAAAATAAATGAAAATAGTTCTAAACTGTGATAAGTAATTAATAAAAAATTGATTTCTATGTCAAATTATGCCGGGAAGACATAATAGTGAATAAAAGAGAATGACAAGATTTGAGTGAAAAACAAAATGATAACTTCACTTTTATCATGTTAAGTTTTGAAGTACCAGTGGAAAACATAGTTAGACATATATACAGAAGTTATGTAAATATAGATTTAGAGTTCAGAGCAAGATTTAGGCAGCAGACATTAAAATAAGATTTTTTTTCATGTGGTGGTCAGAGCTGTAGGATTATATGAAGTCATCTAAAAGCAATTTACAGAACAGTGGTCCTCTTGCTGTGTATGTGTGCACAGTCTTCTTTTTTTGTTTTTAACTGAATCTGAATGCCTTTGGTTGTGACACACTTTATAATTCAAACTTAGTCCTTAAAATTCCCCATTTTCTTATACCTGGACAAATTAATAAATGTATTCTACCTGTTTGATATCTGAAAATATTTGAGATTTTTTTTTCTTTTTTTTTTTTTTTTGCGGTGCTGAGGATTGAACCCAGGGCCTCATGTTTGCAAGGCAAGCACTCTACCAACTGAGCTAAATCCCCAGCCCTTGAGATGGGTTTTTAATACATTTATGTGGCATTCTGTAAAACGCAAGACTATAAGGATAGAGAACAGTTTGTCAGCATCTATGGGTAAGAGTAAGGATAACTATAAAATGCTAGAACAAGGACTTTTGTGGAGCATGTCAAAACTATTCTGTGTCCTGATGTGGTGATGATTACATTTGTGTACATATGTGTTAAATTTATAGAAATGCATACCATAAAATAAAAATATAATTTAAATAATAATTTAAAAATAATATGAAAATATTGTATAGGTTAAAATTCATTTTTAATGTTAATTATTAGGAAGTCCACTTGAAATTTGGTAAGAGAGCAGATTTTGAGGGTTCTGCCACTCCCCCATGTACACACTAATGGTAACTATGGGTGGTGATAGATATGTTAATTAATTTGATTGCCATAATCATTACATAGGTACATATATCAAATCATCACATTGCACATCTTGGATATATATAATTTTTATTTGTCAATAATAGTGGGAAAAATAGGACTATAAAGCAGAAGCTCATGGGAAACTTTTTCTTTGTGTAAACTATCACCTCTTTGGACTTAGCTTCTGATGGTGGATCTAGGGTTACTTTTGGTCAACAAGGCCAGCAGTTGGAAAGAAGAGCTAAACAGAGGAAGCAATGACAAACTGGAATCTGCCAGGCACCTCTGCATCTGTTCTTCACCTTATCTAAGGAATATTTGTATTTTTCAAAGAAGGATACTAAAACATTTTCCATCTTACATGTACTTCTGAAATATGACCTTGCTAATTTGTTTTTTTTAATTATTTATTTTTAAATTTTTTACAGACTGCATTTTGATTCATTGTACACAAATGGGGTATATCATTTCATTTTTATAGTTGTACATGATGTAGATTCATACCATTTGTATAATCATACATGTACACAGGGTAATGATGTCTGTCTCATTCCACCATTTTTCATACCCCCTCCCTCTCATTTCCTTCTACATAATCTAAAGTTCCTCCATTCTTCTTTCAATCCCCCCCATTATAAATCATTCTCCACTTATCAGGGAAAACATTTGACCTTTGGTTTTTAGGGATTGGCTTATTTCACTTAGCATGACATTCTCTAATTCCATCCATTTATTTGCAAAGGCCATAATATTATTCTTCTTTATGGCTGAATAATATTCTATTGTGTATATATACCACAGTTTCTTTATCCATTCATCTGTTGAAGGGCATCTAGGTTGGTTCCACAATCTAGCTATTGTGAGTGGAGCAGCTATGAACATTGATGTGGCTGTATCACTGTAGTATGCTAATTTTGAGTCCTTTGGGTATAAACCGAGGAGGGGGATAACTGGGTCAAAAGGTGGTTCCATTCCAAGTTTTCTGAGTAGTCTCCACACTGCTTTCCAGAGTAGCTTCACCAATTTGCAACTCCACCAACAATGTAAAAGAGTGCCTTTTCCCCCACATCCACGCCAACATCTATTATTGTTTGTGCTCTTGATAATGCCCATTCTAATTGGAATAAGATGAAATCTCAGAGTTGTTTTAATTTGCATTTCTCTAATTACTAGAGATGTTGAACACTTTTTCATATATTTATTAATCGCCTGTATGTCTTCTTCTGTAAAGTGTCTGTCCAGTTCCTTGGCCCATTTATTGACTGGGTTCTTTGTATTTTGGGTGTAAAGTTTTGTAAGTTCCTCTTAAATTTTGGAGATAAGTGCTCTATCTGAAGTGCATGCATGTGGAAAAGATTTTCTCCCACTCTGTAGGTTCTCTTTTCACATTATTGATTGTATCCTTTGCTGAGAAAAAGCTTTTTAGTTTGAGTCCATTTCATTTATTGATTCTTGCTTTGATTTCTTTGCTTTGGGAATCTTGTTAAGGAAGTCTGATCTTAAGCCAACATGATGAAGATTTGGGCCTACTTTGTCTTCTATTTGGTGAAGTGTCTCAGGTCTAATTCCTAAGTCCTTGATCCATTTTGAGTTGAGTTTTGTGCAGGGTGAGAGAGGTTTAATTTCATTTTACTGCATATGAATTTCCAGTTTCCCAGCACCATTTGTTGAAGAGGCTATCTTCTCCATTGTATTTTTTGGCACCTTTGTCTAGTATGAGAAAACTGTATTTATGTGGGTTCATCTCTGTGTCTTCTATTCTGTACCATTGGTCTGCCTGTCTATTTTGGTACCAATACCATGCTGTTTTTGTTACTGTGGCTCTGTAGTATAGTTTAAGGTCTGGTATTGTGATACCTCCTGCTTCACTTTTTCTGTTTGCTAATTTTCAGTCAAGAAGTTGATTTTGTTTCTGCATGCAATCACACCTGGGAACAACTTGAGACTGCTTTGACTAACAGAACGTGGTATAAATAGAACTATACTAGTTCTGGGCACAACACTTAACCTGGCATGAAAACTTGTGATTATTGTCCCTTACAGCATTCCATGTGGAATTCAGATTACATGCTGTAGAAGCCCAAGTCACATGGTAAGGTCACGCATAAGTTCTCTAGTCCACAGTCCCGCTAATATTCCAAGCAACATGGGCATGGACTGTCTTAAATGTCAGTCCATTTGATCCTTTAAATAAATCCAGCCCCAGACACTATCTGACAAACTGTGAGACCCCAAGTGAAAACTACTCACTGATAATAGTCACCACACAGAATCATGAAAGAAGATAAATTTTAAGCCTTTTAGTCTTGGAATAATTTTATATGTAACATTACATGATCATTAGTATCTGACCATGAAGCTCCTTGAAGAATTACAGCCATTGCTTTACTTCTACTTCTCAAACCTCACACAGGCTAGTCTAACATGGAACTATTCAAATAAAAGGATTCTGAGAAATGTAGCTTCCAGCTCTAAGTTGACAGTAGACCATTTTAGTATATTTGGTTTGGCTGTATAACTTACTTTGGCCTTTGAAATGTAACTGGACATAGTGCAAATAGAGGCTTTAAATGTACTTTGTGTGTTGGTTTGTTTTTGCACTCATGCTACCTGCTGAGCATGGGTAACCTCTAGTGTGATTGCACAATGATTAAATACATGGAGCAGACCTGAGTCCAACACTCATTTGCCAAGCCCAGCATATCTGTGAACAAGAAATAAATACCTGTTGTCATAAACCATTGACATTTGGGGGTTGTTTACTACATAACATTATGTTAGCAATGATCATTTATTATAAGTGGTAAATAAATGTAAAGAATAAAACAATTATTCTGTCTTTCTTGATGAAAGTTTTTCACAGTAACCAAATAGTTGATGTGGAAAAGTTCCTTGTACAAGAATCCCCATTTATAAATTCAGGAATAATGATAGAATAGCACCATTTTGCTGCTTATGACAGAGGTAAAGATCATTAAAAAGTGGTAAATTATTAGGTCAAAGGTAATAGAGAATTTCATACACGTGAACAAACTAATCAGTGTTAATCTTACCTACAGAAAAGAGAAACAACCATATATTTTGTGCCTTCTGATGGGATGCAGTAGGAAGTACAAACAACAACAGTTTCGACTTGTTCTTGCTAAAATTTGAATCTGCATCTGATGAGCCTCTATAACTAACCACAAGAAACAAATGATTAGAGAAATTGAGTGGTGGTATCAGTTAATGAGTTATGGGAGCCTTGTTGAGGTTTAACGAGACCGTGGGAGAGGAGCAATTAGCAAAATTCAGTCTGGAAAATTCTTCAGGATAAACAACTTATTTTTCAAATACATTGAAAGGAAGGAGAAGACTGGAACTTATAACTAAAAGAGATGAAAGAGACATATTGAATGACTAAAATAAACACTTTGGGTTCTGATTCAAACAAACCAATGGAAAAAAATAGGAGCCAACTAGAGAAATTTGAATACTGAATGGATATTTGATAACATTAAGGAATAGTTGTTATCTTTAGATGTGATAACGTCTTTAGATATAATTAAGAAATACTAATCTTCATATGTATAATTGTAATTATATTTAAAAATGAGTCCTTATCTTTTAGAGATACATGCTGAAATATTTATGGATGAAATGATACATCTAGGTTTTGTTTTAAAATGAGGGCCAGTGAATGAGGGATAAAAGGTAAAAAAGATTAGTGAAAAACATAGGTTTTCGGATGAAACAATTCAGTGCATGATGGTACCAGGTAGTGAAATGGGAAAGCCAGAGAGAGAATTGGATTTTGATCAGGACAAGTGGAATGGCAGATTGAGAGTTCTGTTTTCAACAAATAGGTTTGAAATGCCTATTAAACATAAAAGGGGAGATCTCAAGTAGATGATTGGATATGACAGGTGCTCAGCTGAGAGATCATACTGGAGATGTAACTTCGCATTTCACCATATTCTATAGTTTATGCCCTTTCTCTTATCTCATCTATCCCAATGTCTTTATTGCTCCCTAGATTTAGTAGATACTATTCTGTTTTCTATAGCTCCTATGATTCCTATAGGGAGTGTCATTTCATTCCACCATTTTGAAGAAGTTAGCAATATTCAACTTATGATTACTTCCTAAGAAACACTTATAAATGGAAAATATTTTAAGGCAAGAGTGCATTGAATACACCTAACCCACTGAACATCATAGTTTAACCTGGCTTACCTTGAACGTGTTCAGAACACTTACATAAGCCTACAGTTGGGTGAAGTCACTTAACACAAAGCCTATTAATATGAAGTGTTAAATATCTCATGCACACAGATGGAAATTTCATAGCATCACAGGATGTGAAAACACAAAACATAATATTCAAAAATCGATGGCAAACACAGTACACTGTATAATATGGATTGTTTACCTTTGCAATCATGTGGCTAAGTAGGAACTGCAACTGCTTGCAGCTGCCCAACATCTGGAGAGAGTATTGTGCAGCATATAACTAGTCTGGGGAAAGACCAAAATACTAAATTAAATGTACGAGTTTCTACTGAGTGCATATTGCTTTCACAGTATTGTAAAGCTGAAAAATCATGTCAAACCATTGTAACTCAAGGACCATCTGTGTTAAAATTAAAATGCACATTGACAATGACCAAGCAATTCTACCTCTCTGTATCTATCCTAGCATAGTATCTGCCCATGGATGAAAGTAGACATGTACAAGAGTGCTCTCACAGTCGTGTTTCTAAAGCCAAGAAATTTGGAACAACCCAAATGTACACCAACATAAGAATGGTTAAATTAAAAACATTTCCATACTATGGTATTATGCAACAGATAAAAATATGCAGGATATCTCTGTGTACTATAATTAAAAGATCTCCAAGATATGTTGTTGAATAAGAAAGGCAAGTTGCATAGAAAGACTTCTATTTCTATATTTATGTTGTTAAAAAACCTTTGTGTGCACATGTGCACATACATATATTTGTATATATGTACAAAAAAGTCAAAATACTTCTAATAATATACCACAAATAGATAACATTGACTGTATTTGGATAGGATACTGGGTTTAGGGGCTGATCAAAATAATCTTTTAGTTTTGTAAGTAAAGTTTTGATTTCATGATGAAAAGATATTTCCATATTAATTGTAAATTATTTTTTCTAATTCAAAACCATTTTTTACTGTCATATTGAACTATAGAGTGAAATTAACGATACAGGTTCTGAAATCGGACTTCCTGAGTTTGAGTCCTAGTTCTACAACTTAGTTGTTCCTCCCCTCCCCTCCCCTCCTCTCCTCTCTCTTCCCCTCCCCTCCCCTTCTTTTATGGTTTGGGTATGAGGTGTCTCCCAAAAGCTCACATTTGGGATAATGCAAGAAGGTTCAGAGAGGAAATGATTGGGTTACAAGAGTTTTAACCCAACCAGTGAATTAATCACCTGATGGGATTAATTGTGGGTAGTGTGTGGCTGAAGGTGGGTCATTGGGGTCCTGGCTCTGGGGTATATATTTGTATCTGGCCAGTGGAGTCTCTCTCTGCTTCCTGATCACCATCATGCGAGCCACTTACCTCTGCCACATTCTTCCACCATGATATTCAGCCTCACCTTGAGCCCTGAGGAATGGAGCCAGCTGTCTATGGACTGAGACCTCTGAAACCATGAGTCCCCAAATAAATTTATCCTACTCCACAATTGTTCTGGTCAGATTTTTAAGTCACAGCAGAGAAAAATCTGACTAAATCACCTCTGTGTGTGTGTGTGTGTGTGTGTGTGTGTGTGTGTGCACGCGTGCACGTTTCAGCAAGGTGCATAATTCTTTATGCTTCTGTTTCCTTGATTTTAAAATAGAGATACCAGTATTACTTCCTTCGAAGGGTTGTAAAATAATATATGCAAAAGCCTTAAAAGGCTGTCTAGTGCATAGTAAGTGATCTTAAGTGCTTTTAAAATTTTTGTTGTTATTTCCATTTCTTAATAGGCTTGCGGTTTGGTATATTAAAGGTATCTGGACACTGTTTCCTTTTTTAGAGGGGAGTAGGTTCTGGGGATGGAACCCAGGACCTTGAATGTGCTAGGTAAGTGTTCTACCACTGAGCTATATCCACAGACTTTTTAATTTTTATTTTGAGACAGGATCTCATTAAATTGCTGAGACTGACCTTAAATTTGTGATCTTCTTTCCTCAGTCTCCTCAGTCACTGGGATTACAGGTGTGCACCTCCACACTGGCTGGATGCTTTTCTTGTAAAAAAAGATGATGAAATGTGGACTGAACAGTATTTTTAGGGTATTTGTAGTAGATTATTTCACTAACATTTTGAATATATAATCTGTGCAATGTGTCCAAAGTGTTTGTTTTCATAGACTGTTGTCTATCTGAAAAGCCATAGTGTGGATTTTAATGGTTTTGCCAATGACTTGAGATGAAAGAAAGGGGAAAAATGTGGATGATATAAGTCTTCAAAGGAATACAAATTCCACTGATGATAACATGTTGGGTTGACTCTAATAAGATGAAAGAGTGTTTTATCATAAAGTAAAATAATCTTAAATTAGATCTTAAAGTTTCTCTCATCCAATAGCCACTCAGTGCTATAATACCCTTATCAGCATCCCATATAAGAATCATTCTACATTTTCTTAAATGTTGTTTTGAACAGGGACTCATTATTTAGTAAGACAGACTGTTCAATTGTTGGATAACCAGAACTGTTTCTTCTGTTGATCTTGAATCAGCAGTTTCATGACCTCAAGAACTGGTTTCTTTTCCTACTAGGGACACACAAATCAATTCTCTCTCATCTTTTACATTAAAATTTTAAAATATTTGTGCACAGTTATCCTGTCATCTTAGAATCATCTTTTTTCCAGGCTAAAATTCCTTCATGTCTTTGATTTCCATCCTATCACCCTCCTTATCCTCTGGACCAATTCCAGTTTAGTGGTGTTCTACTTAAAGTGTAGGGCTTAGTACTTTTCTTGCTGGGAAAGTACATCCATTACTGCAACTCATCACTTTTGCACATATCAGAGAGATAATCTGGAGCACTTATTCTTCTAATGACCCCATATAATTAACCCTTGTGGTGTCTAATTAAAAATAAACATATATCAGTGTCCTTATGTTTCCCTGTGGAACTGTTCTAATTCATCTTTGTCCTCTGGCTACCATTTTACATAAGATATCCATAGGGCAGTTAATTTTGGAAAGACATATGATAGAAAATTGCAGTTCAATTTTTTAACTTACTTTCAATCAGTCCTTGTGGTTTTACCTAGGGATAACTTTCTTATACCTAACCCCATGTATAGGTAATGTTGAAAACTGAACCTATAAAATGGCATGATCTGGGTTAACCCCATGCTCATACCTACCTAATTTATCCCTCTGAACCTAGGTGACAGATATTCTCTGGAATCGGGGGTGGAGGGGGAACTATTCTATCTCAGAAACAGTAGCCTTCCCTGGATGAAATCTAAAGGAGGCTACACCAGCATGCCTGAGCATGCATCTTTAAGCCCTTATGGAACCTTTGACTCTTAAAGAACCCCAAATTTACTCTTTTATCAGGGTCCCTATATCCAGAGTCATTTTGTTCCTCTGATACTTTAAGGTAAGCCTCAGATGATTGGGATATGGCTTACTGAGTAACTTCCAAATATTGAGGATGCATTCTTGGGTCTCTATCTACATTCATTCCCCTCCCTCAGTCTTAAAGGTTCCAATACCATCTATATGCTGATAATACAAAATGTATATCTTCTGTTCAAATATCTCTCTTGAATTTTGCCATCCAACATGTCTGATTTATCTTACAGCTGACTCTCTTTAAAGTAATAGGATGGTTTATTATGAAAATAGTGTTTTTATCAACTTTTGGCTCTGAAAAACAATGCAATAAATCTATTTTCCACTAGATAGCAGCAAGGAAGAACAAAGTCCTGATGAGTGCCAGTAGCTTCTGATGGATTAGTTATAAACTAAGTTCCTGTGACCCTCTCCTTGGGTTTGATTAATTTGTTAGAGCAGCTCACAGAACTCAGGGAAACACTTTCTTGTATTTATTATGTATTATAAAGGATACAGAGTAACAGCCAGATAGAAGACATGCATATGACAGGATATGAGGAAAGGCACATAGAAATTCCATGCCCTCTTTGTGTGTACTACCTTCCAGGAACTTCCATGTGCTCAGCAATCTAGAATTTCACCAAACACAGTCCTTTTGGGTTTTTATGAAGGCTGCATTACATAGGAATCACTCACCATTGACGATTAACTCAATCTTTAGCCCCTTACCCCTCCTTGAGGTTGGAGTTTGGAGGTTGGGAAGTGAGACTGAAGTTCCAACCTTCTAATCATGCCTTAGCCTTTCTGGTGACCAGTTCTTATCATAAAGCTATCTAGGGGCTCCTAGCTGCCAGTCTTCTCATTAGCATACAAAAGATACTCTTATCACTTCAGGGGTTCTAAGAGTTTATTTTAGGAGATGTGTTCCAGAAACCAGGGTCAGAGATCAAAAACAGTCTTTAGCCACATAATGACAGACTGCATACAATGATAGTCCCATAAGATTATATCCCCTAGTAATGTAGTAGTAAGTTTAGCTTGGGTACACTCTATGATGCTGCACACAACAATTTCCTAACAGTATATTTCTCAGAACATATCCCTGTCATTAAATGACATATATATATATTTCTTATTATATCACAGATAAATACACTAGGCATGCTACTGTTAGGCAATTTGCTCTTTCCCTTTATAAACTGTTAGAATTTTCTCTCTTGATATTCATATATTTTGCTCTCTCTCTATGTGTGGATTTTTCCCTATTTCCCTTTAGAGTACTCTGTCAATATCTTGTTTAATTCTGGAAAATTTAATTCTGGATAGCTTATCACCCATTATTTATTTAAATATTTTCTCTTTTTATTTTTATCCCTTTCTGGGACTTAGATTACCCAAATGTTAGTACATCTGCCTTTATCAAACATATCTCCACTATTTTATTTTAGTTTTTCTTTTTTTGATTGAGAAATATCTTCATTCTGGTACATAATTTGTTAATCAATTTTTAAACTATATTACAATTCTCTTATTTATTCCAGACATCAATTTCCTTGTCTATCAAAAATACTGTATTTTTTTATAAAAATATTTTTGCTTTGTTATTTTGTCATTTTTAAAACCATCTTTATTCAGATATGTACTCATTATAGTTTGATGAGTTAAAAAATTTATATTATCATGAAATTTCCATAAATATCAAGAAATTGAACATTTCTATCACCCACAAAAGTACTCTTAAGTCACCCCCTGGCCCTCAATTCCATCTGCTTTCTGTTACTATACTTCAGTTTGTGTTTGAATTCCATAAAAATCATAAAAATGGAATCAAACAGCACATCCCTTTTGGTGTCTTGTTTCCCACTTGGTAGACTGAGTTTTGAAAGCACTGTTGTTCCACATACCATTGTTTTATTCATTTATATTATTAGATAGTGTTCCATTAGTATGGATATACCACAATGTATTTACTCATTTATTTGTTGATGAAAAATTGGTTTCTTTCCAAGTTAGTGCTTATATGGATAAAGCTGATATAAATATTCAGGTACAAAACTTCTTATGGAGATATGTTTGTATTTATTTGAGGTAAATACTGTGAGCGGAATCATGGGGTCATTTGGAAAGGACATGTTTAGTTTTATAGCAACTGCTGAATTATTTCCCAAAGTGATTGTACCATTTAACATTCTCACTGAAATGATAAAAAGAGTTTCAAAATAAAAGAGTTTCAGTTTCTCCACTTTCTTAACCATGTGGGGTATCATTGTACCCTTTAATTTGGGCCATTTCTCTGAGTGTGTAGTAGTAGTAGTACTAGTAGTAGTAGTAGTAGTAGTAGTAGTAGTATCACACTGTGGTTTTATTTATATTTCCCTGATGAATAGTTTTGCAGAGGATCTTTTCATATACTTATTGACCATATCTTCTTTTTCTTGTAGTTTTCATTTTATTTTAATTAGTGCATTATAGTTATACATAATATTGAGGTTTATTTTGACATAATTACACAAGCATGGAATATAATTTGCTCTAATTCAATACCCAATACTTCCCCTTTCCCTCTCTTCCTTCCTCCCCATGTTCTCTTTCCTCCACTGGTCTTCTTTCTATTTATTTATGGCTTTTTAAAATTAGTGTTTTATAGATATACATAAAGGTGAAATTTACTGTGGTTTATTCATATACATATACATAGCATAATTTGGTCAATTTCATTTTGCAGTTCTTCCCTTTTCTGGTCTCTCATCCCTCTCCCTCAATCCCTTTCCTCTGCCCCACTGATCTTACCAAGATTTTCATGGGATTCCTTCCACCACTTTATTCTCTTATTTTGGTCTAACTTCTACCTATGAGAGAAAACACTGGACCCTTGACTTTCTGAGTTTGCCTTATTTCACTTAGTATGATGTTCTCCACTCCCATCCAATTACCATAATTTCATTCTTCTTTATGACTGGGTAACTCCATTGTGTATACACCACATTTTCTTTATCCATTTATCATTTGACAGGCACCTGGGCTGGTTTCATAAATATTGATGTGGCTGTATCACTATACTGTGCTGATTTTAGATCTTTTGGAAATATACCAAGGAATGGGTCATATGGCGGTTCCATTACTAGTCTTTTGTGGAATCTCCATACTACTTTTCAGAGTAGCTGCACTCATTTGAAGCCCCACTAACAATGTGTGAGTGTACCTTTTCCCCTGCATCCATGTCAGTATTTATTATTATCTATATTCATGATAATTGCCATTCTGACTGGAATGAGATGAAATGTCAATGTAGTTTTAGTTTGCATTTCCCTGCTAGAAAGATTGTACCTGTTTTAATATATTTGTTGGCCATTGAGTTTCTTCTTCTTTTGAGAAATGTCTGTTCAGTTCTTTTGCCCATTTATTAATTAGATTATTTGTTTTTTGGAAGGATGTTAAGTTTTTTGAGTTCTTTATGTATTATGGATATTTATCCACTCTTCGAGGATCAGGTAGTAAAGATTTTCTCCCATTCTTTATACTCTTTTTTTCATGCTTCCAATTGTTTTCTTTGCTGTGCAGAACCTTTTAAATTTGATGCTATCCAATTTATTGATTCTTGGTTTTATTTATTTTGCTCCAGGATTCTTGTTAAGGAAGTCAGTGCCTGTGCCAATATGTAGGGTGTTGAACCTACATTGTCATCTTGCTATTGGATCCATTTTTAGTTGACTTCTGTACAGAGTAGGAGATAAGGATCTAGTCTTTTTCTTCTACATGTGAATATCTAGTTTTTCCAGCACCATTTGTTTAAAAGGCCATCTTTTATTCAACATATCTTTTTCACACATTTACCATATATCACAGGACAGTAAGACCAATAAAATAGAATAGGAGACACAGAGAACATGTCTTTTATACATAGAAGGAAAATTTGCAAAGGTCCTTTCTACAAAGGGCCCATTCAAATTTTTGGTCAAATTTTCCTTTGGTTGTTTTGCTTTTTATTATTATTATTATTCAGTTTTAAGAGTTCTTTATATACTATGGGTATAACTCCTGTGTCAGGTAACTGTTTTGCAAACATTTTTCATAATACTTGACTTATGTTTTTATGTTAACAGTATGTTTTGAAGAATTAAAGTTTTAAATTTTGATTAAATCCAGTTTATAATTTTTCTTTTATGTTTTTATGTCCTGACAGACCTTTACTTTCTCAAAGGTTTCAAAGATTATATTAGGGGCATTTTTCTATTTAAATTTCAAGTTCATTTTTATGCACATGAAGTAAGCATCAAGTTTGTTTTTTTTTTTCCTTTCTTTCCTTCCTTCTTTTTGTTGTTTGCTTTTTGCATGTGGACATCCAATTGTTTCAGTACCACCTGCTATTCAGACTATCCTTTTTCTGTTTAATTATCTTGGCACCATTGTAGGGAATCAGTTGATCATAAATATGTGGGTCTCTTTGTAGATGCTTTATTCTGTTCCATTTACCTATATAACTATATTTTTGCCAACACCAAATTGTCTTGATTTCTGTAGCTTTACAGTAATTCTTGATATCTGGTAGTGTGAATATTCCCAATTTGTTATTTTTAAAAATTCTTTTTGGCATTTAGAGCCCTGGCATTTATATATAAATTTCAGCATCAGCTTGTCAATATGTTTCAAAATCTGTTGAGATATTTATGAGCTTGAGTTGAATCTATGAATTAATATAGGAAGAATTGACACTCTGACAGTACTGAGTCTTCCAATCTATGAATATGGTGTATGTCTCCATTTATTTAAGTTTTCTTCCATTTCTGTCAGTGAAGTTTACAGTTTTAAATGTGCAGATTTTACACAAAATTTGTTAAACGTAATCTTAAGTAATTCATGTTTTTGGATGTTACTTTGAATGTAATTGCAATATATAATTGTTATGGTCTGGTTTTTAGAAACCTAATTGACTTTTACATGTTGAATTTGTATCTTATGACCTTGATTACTTATTATTTTAATAGGTTTTTTTGAGATTCATTAGGATTTTCTATGTGTACAATAATATCACATGTGAATAAAGATGGTTTTGTTTCTTAATTTCTAATCTTTATGGCTTTATTTCTTATACCGACCTTATTGCAATGACTAGTACTTCCACTACAGTGTTGACTAGAAATGATGTAAGTGGACATCTTTGCCTTGTTCCTCATTTTAAGGGTAAAGCAGTAGGACTTTTTGTAAATGTACTTTATCAGGTTCAGGAGGTTCCCCTCAATTTTTAATTTACTAAAAAGTTTTTTTTTTCAATGAGATTCATGTTTTTCAGATGCCTTTTCTACATCTACTAGGGTGAAATTATGTTTATTCTCTTATTATGATGATATAGTGAATCACAATAAATTATTTTCAAATGTTAATGAAACTGCATTCCCACGATAAACTTCACTTGGTTGTGATGTATTATCTTCACTTGATTGACTATATACATTTTTCTCTAGATCCAATTTTCTAATATTTTTCTAATCATTCTATATTTTTGTTCATAAGGGATGCTGCTCTATAGCTTTCTCATCTTGTAATATCTTAGTCTGGTTTTAAAATCAAAGTAAAGCTGGCCTGAAAATGACTTGAGAACAGTTCCTTCCTTCTCTAAATTCTGAAAAAAAGTTGTGTAAGATCGAAACTACTTTTCCTCAGAAAGCTTGGAATGGAAACACCATTTGACCCAGCTATCCCACTCCTTGGCCTATACCCAAAGGACTTAAAATCAGCATACTACAGAGATACAGCCACATCAATGTTCATTGCTGCTCAATTCACCATAGCCAGATTGTGGAACCAACCTAGATGCCCTTCAGTTGATGAATGGATAAAGAAACTGTGGCATATTTATACAATGGAATATTACTCCGCAATGAAGAATGATAAAATTATGGCATTTGTAGGCAAATGGTCGAAACTGGAGAATATCATGCTAAGTGAGATAAGCCAATCTCAAAAAACTAAAGGACGAATGATCTCGCTGATAAGCGGATGAGGACATATAATGGGGGGTGGGAGGGGCTAGCATTAGGTTTAGGGTTAGGTTTAGAGTTAGGCTAAGGAGAGCGGTAAGAATGAAGGAAAGAAGGACTGTGTAGAGGGAAAAGAGGGGTGGGAGGGGTGGGGGGGAGGGGAAAAATAAAATAAACATCATTACCCTATGTAAATGTAAAAAAATAAAAAATTAAAAAAAAAGAAACTACTTTTCTTCTCAAATACTTTATAGAATTCATCAGTGAAATCATCTGATCCTGTATTATTTTTATTTTATTTTTTGTACTGTATTTATTTCACTGTTGGGGAGAAAACCCAGGGTCTCATGGACACTAGGTAAGCATTCAAACACTGAGTTATATCCCTAGTACCTGTAGTATTTTGAAATTATGAATTCAGTATCTTTGTAAAATATAATCTTATTTTTATTTTCTATTATGTTGAAACAACTTTAGAAATTTGGTCCTTGAAGGCAGTTGTAAATTTCAATTAAGTTTTGAAAACTGTTTGCATAAATGTGTTTATAGCATGTCCTTATTTTTCTTTTAGATATGTAGGATCCAGTAATCCTGATATTCATAATATGTGTCTTCTCTCTTTTTCCTTGATTAGTTAAGGTTTATGCATCTTTCCAATTAGTTCTTGATCTCACTGATATTCTTTATTTTTTTTCTGTTTTCAATTTCATTGATTCTATTATTTCTTTCCATCTACACTTTGTACTGAATTTGTTCTCCATTTATAATTATTTACATAGAAACTTGGGTTCTCAGTATGAATCCTTCCTTCTATTCTAATATAAGCACTTAATGCCATAAATTTCCTCTTAAGCACTACTTTAACTATATCCAACATTTTTTTATATTTTTACTAGTACGTTATAGTTATACATAATAGTAAGGTTCATTTTGACACAATCACACATGCATAGAATATAATTTGCTCCATTTCAGTCCCTAGTACTTCTGCTTCCCCCACACTTCTCCCTCCTCCTGATTCCCTTTCTCTACTCTACGCCTTCCTTTTATTTACTTGGTTTTTTCTGTTGGTGCTTTAGAGATATACATCAAGGTGGAATTCACTGTGTGTATTCATATGTGTGCTTAGCACAATTTGGTCAATTTCATTCTGCAGTTCCTCACTTTTCCTGTCCCCCTCCCTTGCCCCTATTGCTTTCCTCTGCTGCACCAATCTCCCCACTATTTTTATTGGGGTCACACCCCCTTCTCCTTTGGTCTAACTTCTACAAATGAGAGAAAATGAGAGAAAGCATTCAAAATTTGACTTTCCGAGTCTGGCTTATTTCCCTTAGCATGATGTTCTCTAGCTCCATTCATTTACCAGCAAATGACGTCCATTTATTCTCCTTTATGGCTGAGTAAATCTCCATTCTGTATATATACCACATGTTCTTTATCCAACAAATTGATATGCTATGCTTTCAATTTAATTCAGGTCCACATATTTTCTGATTTAACTTGTGATTTTTCTTTGACCCACGTTTTATATATAAATATTAATTTCAAAATATTTTGAGGTTTTAAGATACAGATATAGATTCCTTATTTAATACTACACTTTGTATGATTTTCCTCTTTTTAAACTTGTGAAAATTTGATTTATGACTCAGAGTATGGTCTATTTTGATGAATGTTCCATGTACATTTGAAAATAATGTGTATTTTGTTGTAGTTAGGTAGAGTTTTTAAATAAATATCAATTAACTCGTTGTTTGATCAAGTTCATCCTTACTGATTCCTTGTTTTTTGTCATATTACTGAGAAAGATGTGTTCAAATATTCAGCTATAATTATATTTTGTACATTTATTCTTTCATTTGTTTCAGCGTTCACTTCATATACAATTCTTATTTTTACATGCTTATGCATTTAGGATTGGTATGTCTTCTAGGAGAATGCATGTGTTTATCATTATGAAATGTCCCTCTTTATTCCTAACACTATTGCTTATTCAGAAAAATTCTTTATGTTATATTCATATTGCTACTCCAGCTTTCTTCAAATTATTTTGGTTTGGTAATGGTATATCACTTTCCACATATTTCCTTTTTTTGTTTGTTTGTTTTTGTTTTGGAGATAGAACCCAGGGGGCTTAACCACTGAGCCGCATCCCCAGTCCTTTTAAAAAATATTTTATTTAGAGACAGGGTCTCGCTAATTTGCTTAGGGCTTTGCTAAGTTGCTGAGGCTGGCAACTTCTGCCTCAGCCTCCCAAGCTGCTGGGATTACAAGTGTGTGCTACTATGCCTGGCTCAACATATTTCCTTTTAACTTGCATCCTTATTATCTTGTAGACAGCATAGAGTTAGATCTTGCTTTTGCATCTAAGGGAAAAATGTTTCCTTTTCTTCTTCTTCTTCTACTACTACTACTACTATTACCACTGGTATAAGGAACTCCTATTTGAAAGTCCAAATAAGTAATGTCAAATGAGTATATGTTCCAAGATGCATCCACCCCTCCTGACCCAGCAGAATTTGAAAGATCACAATAGAAAATAAGGAAGAATTAAAAGTACTTCTGAGAATTTTGCATGGACTGAATAATTCATGACTTTCAAGTGTCATATAATACCTATTTAAAATTTTTGAGACAATTTGCTCAGGTACAATATATCATTGGATTGTAATAGAAAGTGAAATATAGTCTAAGTTACAGTGAAATATTTATATCTCTCCATTTAAAAATTAGTGTAAGGAGCAATGACATTAGTTATGTATAATGAAAAATAATCTGAAACTTATTATTATTTCTTGGTGGAATACACTGCAGTACATTGATATGTTTCCCCCAAATAGTTTTATGCAATAAGCCAGGTAGTGAAGACACAAGAATTAAAAACTTATTCACTGTTCTTCCCCTCATGAAGTTCATATTTTAGTACTGGAAGACAGGAATAAACACTTAATTAAAATATTAATTTGTTGAGAGAATTGAGTGCTATAGAACTGTATAATGAAGGGTATAATATAGTTGTCAAAGGATCATAACAAATGTTTTCTTCAGAAAGTGATGGTTAAGAAATCTAAAAAGTGAGTAGAGGAAGATATGCGAGCAAGGTTGATCTGATAGACCATTATGGGCAAGGTAGGATGTTTAAGATATGAGAGTGGGCCAGTATAACAAGAAAAAGAGGGAAAAGATAGAATATGAGATATGAAAGAGGTAGACAAGTACCAGGCAGTGTTAAGAAGTTGATTTAGCAATTAGGGAGCTACAAAGAGCAATGGAGAGCAAGACAATGACATAATCAAATGTCTCTTTGCTATCTGTAGGAAAATTGAAGTGTGGGTAAAAGGTTTTATGAAGAAACTAAGAAGCTATTAGAGTGGTTAAATCAGGCTTTGTTAATAGCTCTTTTGTTTTGTAAATCATGATTGTGGAGACATAGAAAAGATGATCAATTGGAAAGCCTTTTAAGAAAATACAGCTGACAGGACTTTTGGACTTTTTGATTCATTGTAAATAGAAGGTGAAGGAGAATGAGAAGATAGAAGTAATTCATAAGCTATGGCTTGAGCAGTTATGTTGTTATGAGAATTAAATATTATTTTTATGTGTGGAGCATAATAGAAACTCAATAATTGGGATCTATTATGTTTATATGGTAGTTGCTTCCAAATGTATTTCTTTTTTTAAAATGTTTTTAGTTGTATGTGGGCACAATATATTTATTTGTAATTTTATGTAGTGCTGAGGTTCAAACCCAGTGACTCACATGTGCTAGGCAAGTACTCTACCACTGAGCTACAGTCCCAGCCCCCAAAATGTATGTCTTTAGAATATATATTTTACAATAAAATACCCAGTGAAACCACCTTTGTCTTATGATTGGAATTCTTGCCAGCAGAACTCATCTTTACTCTGATCATAATAGGTATCACATTAAAGAAAATATCATTATGGTATTCTGCTTTTCTGCAGTTTATACTTTCTGCCAGAGAGACATAGAAAGAGATCATACACTTCCAATTTCAGCCAACACTTTCTATGTAGATGATATTCAAATCTTCATCACTCTGGAGGCTAGGCTGCATTGGTAATGAAATGAAGCCATATATGGAAAAATGAACAGTCTCCACTACAGAGTAATGAAGGGGAAGAAGTGTAATCTCAAGGTTTTATTTAATCATGGAAGTGGAGAAATTAAATAAAGAGAGGTTCCAGGGACAACGGAAGACTTTTGGGAGGGAACAGAGTGTAACAGTGCAGTACATAGAGTAATGTCTGGTACATAAGCGACATTAAATCAATATTTGCTAACTTTAAGAGAGATTGCAAAATATTCATTTATTCATTCAATGTCAATATATAGTATAATCAGTTAGTAAGAACTTTTGGGAGGGGATTGAAGCAAACAAGAGAATAGAACCTGGCTATGTATATATCAAGGGAAGAGTATATAGGTCTTTATAACCACAATGAGATGAATCTGTTCTAAGTTAATTGAAAGATTGTTGGAAACTTTTATGTAGAAGAATGAGAAGATCTGGCCTTCATTTTTAGAACTTTAATTTCTCTGTAGGGATTAGATTTATAGGGAGGAATCAAGAGTAGAATTGGGGAAATGCTACAGTTATCCAGGAAGGAGATAAGAGTAGATCAGACCAAATGGCAGTAGTGATGATAGTGGGAAGTTGTTAAATTCTGGATGTATTTCGTTGGCCAACTGATATGAGAAGAAGATATTAGTTAAGAATATTTCCAAATAGTTGGCTTGAGTCATTAGAAGGATGAAATCATTATTTCATGAGGTGGGGGGAAAACTGGGAGGTATAGAAATTGGTATTTCTCTTTTAGATATGCTAAGTTTTCTATTACTATTAGATTTTTAAGTGGAGATTTTAAGTAAGCAGTGTGGAATTCAGAAGAGAGATTGGTAATAAAGATGAATTTGGGAGTTGTGAGTATATAAATGGTGCTTAAATCCAGGACATAAATAAGATCATCAAAAGAGTGAATGTACATATAGAAATGGAGTAAGAACTGAAACCTTAGGCATTAAGAGTTCAGGGAAATGAGGAAGAGCCATCACAGCATTTGGAGGAGGAATGATCAATGAGGTAAGAAGAAAACCAGAAAAATTACAGTGTGCTAGAAGCCAAGTACAAAATGTGTTTCAATAAGGAAGGTATGTTGAACGTGCTTTAAACCTCATTTAAACATTATCTTAGTCTACAGTTCAGGCCATTGCTGGCGCCACTATATGGAGGTGTAGCTTAATGTATCTCATACTATTGCTTCTTGTCGTGGGGTTTCTCTGCTACCACCATGTAAGACACCTGCCTGCTCCATAATTCTAGATCATGTACCAATTTCCAAGTACCAGTAAGTCAACACCCTCTAGGATTACACTTGATCAGTAGGAGATGAGAACTGATGGATAAACATCTTCTCCTCTATGTCTGGTAGAAAATTCTGGGGCATATGCCACATGGCTTCTTAGAGTCTTCGGTGGTAATAATCTATAGTTGCCTATAGTAGTAAACCAATAACATACCCTTACATGCAAATCCTTGTCTCAGGCTCTGCTGTTTTTTGTTTTTTGTTTTTTTTTGAGGGAGGGTTCTTTTAAAAAATTTTGTTCTTTTTAGATCTACACTACAATAGAGTGTATTTTGACATATTATGCATACATGGAGTATAACTGATTCTATTTAGGATCCCATCCTTGTGGTTGTACATGATGTGGAGTTTCACTGGTGGTGTGTTCATATATGAATGTAGGAAAGTTATGTCCAGTGCATTCTGCTGCCTTTCCTATTCCCATTCCCTCTCCCTTCCCTTCATTCCCCTTTGTCTAATCCAGTGAACTTCTATTCTTCCCACCCACCTATTGTGTGTTAGTATCCACATATCAGAGAGAACATTCAGGATTTTTGGGGGGGATTGGCTTATTTCACTAACATGATAGAATTCAGTTGCATCCATTTACTGGCAAATGCCATAATTTCATTCTTCTTTATGGATGAGTAGTAATCCATTGTGTATAAGTGCCACATTTTCTTTATCCATTTATCTATTGAAGGGCACCTACCTAGGTTGGTTCCATAACTTTGTTATTGTGAGTTAAGCTGCTATAAGCATAGATGTGGTTGCACTAGGCTTTTTTGGAGAAATTACATTGAGAAACAGGACATGCTCAACTGAGACAAATGCTGCTGATAAGTTGAGTAAGATGAAGACAGAGAATTGACCATTGTATTTATAGGGTAAAATCATTGGTGAAATTGACAGGAGCTATTTTGGTGGAGAGTTGGTTCAAAAGCCTAGTTGGCGGGAGTTCAAGATAAAATGCTTCTTTTGTCCCCATGATATGTGGCAAGGTCATAGGCTAGGAGTGGAGATATAGAAGATTTGGACATATTGGAGCTGTGATGAGAGAGAAAGTGTGAAATAGTCGTTGTGAAGAGTTTATTTTAAAATAAACTGAATATAGAAATAAAGTAGAAATGGTACAAAGAGCACACTTGAAATTTACGTTTTTGTGGTTTTCTTTAGCCACATTCATCTGTTTAGATGAAAATGAAGAATGAGTGATTATATTCAACTAAGGTTTAGATTTTGTCAGGCAAGTATACTACAGGGAAGAGGGTCAAGGGAGGTGTGGCGATAGACCAGGGAAAGTACACTGGATAATAGGGGAAGTCAGTCTTTTAGGAGGGTGATGGATGATAAAAGGATTGGGGGTCAATTTTTGATGGTGGTTGAGGATAGCCAGAGAAGCAATCTAGATCTTTGTTTTACAAAATGATTTTTATCAAGGTTACTTAAAAAGATAATATTATATATTATATGCGAGTTATGCCAAGATAAGTTCTCTAAGTAGAAAGGGCACTATTGACAAATATTCTGGGATATGACTATTAACTGAGATAGTCCTGGGTAAATTGGGACATATTATGACCCTACTAAAATAGCCATTTTTATTCTAAAAAGTAGATTTCAGTAGATAAGAGCACAGAATCTTTAAGGTCCTGGCTCCTCAGTTCAAAACTGGGGACAAAAACAAGAAAGGCTAAGTAACTTGCCAAAGGTGTCTTAGCATAGGGTAGAGCTAGTTATAATCCTTTGGATGAAACTCATTAAGGTTGACTTTTCCCATCTTCTCCCATCTCACACTGCCTTGTGTGCTATCATATTTATCTTCTAATTGTGAATCCAGTGTTGTTTCTGTACTTCAGGTATTCTCTAGCATCTCATTTATTCTCTTCTCAGTGTTAATCTCAATTCTGTTTATACGAAGTCTTCTTGAATGAGATTTGTTTCTCCTGCTATTAACAACTATGCCTAATACCACAATCAAATTTCACTCTTCCTTCATAACTACATACTAAGTCTGATTTCTCATTCTATCTACCTAGTATTTCCTGCAGTTCATCCTTAGGCTCTTGTGTTAATTATTATCAGAAAAAGTACAAGTATTTCTTTGGCAGTGTAACTACTAGCAAGGAGCTTTTTGTGTCATATTTTATAGGAAATCACAGACCCCTGAAATTTAGACTTTAACAATTCCATTTTCATAGGTCATTGCCTCTTAATTACCTGAAAGAAAACTCCTGCCTGAGACACATCTGAATTATAAGTGTCTACCACTATATTTTATTTTTTCCTTTCTCTCAAAACATCTTTCAGTTGTCAACGGACATTTATCTATTCTTTTATGTGCAGAGGACTGAACCCTGCGCCCCACACATGCTAGGTAAGCACTCCACCACTGAGCCACAACCCCAGCCTTACCACTGTATTTTAGGTCTCTTGATTTCCACTAATTCCTTGTATTTCTGCTTCTCCCTTAAAAAGGAGGCATTTCAAGATGAAATGAGGATATACTGAATAAATAGTTTTTTGAAACTGACTTGTAATGTGACCTATAGAATTACCTAGTTTAATCATGGTTTTTAAATTTATTAGCATGGATCAAATAAGAGAATAAAGGAGTGCTTTGTTAAATATGTTTTTGTATTTAAAAATAATTTCAAATAAACACAGGAATAATTGGCAAAAAATGAATGAATTAGGAATGGGCATTATACTTTTAAAATAAGGAAATGACAAGAATCCTATTTTATAAGTGCTATAAAATTCCATTTTTATCAAACAAGTAGCCAGATGTATGCCTCCTAGGGAAATAAAAGTGGCTTTCTCTAAAAAATTTTAATATCCAGCATGGATAGTACAGGAATGGGTATGGATAACTTATTCTGTGGCCCTGAAGTTTGGGAATTGTGATCCTTGTAGTTAGATTATTCTGGAAGTACTAGATCCCTAAATAATCTACTTCAGATCAACAGAGGCAAAAAGCCCCTTCCCTCCATTCTGGCTTCTATAGCATAAATTTCTCTTAGTAGGTAACTCACCCCCTTGGCTTTACTTTACTGCACTTTTTTAACCCTCTCCCAACCTAGACTGGCCTCTGGAATGAGATCTACAAGCCCCATAGAAATTCTGGACTCAATCCTAAAGCCAATGTTGTGGTTGACTGATGATAGTAATCCAGCTACACCATTGCTTTTATATTTATCTCGATCCTTATCCCAGCAAAGGAAAGAAAAATACAATCTTGCCCTCAACTTAAAATTTTAATTGTCACTGAGATCACGTTCAGTTTAAAGACACATAGAGCCAAAGCAGTAATTCAATCTTGATACATGTTATCAAGTAGACATGTCACTCAAATAATTATCTGTTCTACATCATAATGAATATAGGTAATAATTGAGTACTGTATATTTCAATGTCACTGGGAGGATGGATCTCTAATGTTGTCATCACAGAAGATATCATACCTAAGGTGATGAATGGGTTGTGGCTTGCTTTGATCATTCCACATTGTGTTAAAAATTATTACTCCATAAGTTTGTACAACTATTACTGATCAATATATAATAAAACCCTTTTAAGATGTTAGAGACTCAGCTTCACATGTGTCTTACTTACCTTCAAGTATAATATTTCTTGCATTTGAAAACTAAAACACACTTCTGCTTCAATGATTTTTTTTTAAATCTCTAAGGTTTATTATCTTCATTTTACAGATGAGGAAAGTAGAAATCCAGAGAAAGCATGGGTAGAGAGAGAAGCAGTATAGTGTCAAGAACTCTGGTCTAGGTGTCCACAGACCTAGATTCTTATACTCCTTAGTCACTAACATACCATTTAATTATGAATAAGTCACTTCCTCTCTCTGGGCCTATCTGCATTTATAGAATGAGTTGATTGGGCATTCTCAAATCTGTTTGCATATTATAATCACCTGGGAGCCTTAAAAATGCATTCCTCAGCTCCACATCCAAAGATTCTGATTTAATTGGTCTCAGGATACTGTGATTTCCATAACACCACACTGACTCAGAATAAATCAATCTAGGGAAAACCATAGTTTCAGTCTCATATTTCTCACTGAAGGAGAGAAACTTTGTCATTTAGTATAAGATTCAAGTACTATGGAGCATATATTGGAAGGGAGTTTGATGGAGATAGTGGCATATCCTAACTTTGAACCTCTAGGAGAGAACTCAAGTTTCCATCTCTTTCCCTCCCTTCTCTCGCTCTCTTTCTCTGTCTGTCACACACACACACACACACACACACATACACACACACACACACACACACACAATTATTCCAGCTGAAATGCTGTAAGAGTTTGAAAAAGAAGAGTGCTGATATAAGTGAAGGACAAAAAAGTTCAAGAGTACTACTGAGTCAAGGAATTAGTAAAATGTTCTAGATGAAAGAAGCAAACTGATTACAGAGCCTTTATCACATGGTTCATTTTCTAACCTTTTTTTCCTTATTTCTGTATCCACATTTAGTATTACTTCCTACTACTTCTGTCTTCCTTTCAATATGGTTTATGTATTAATATGGGGCTTTTTCTTGGGAGAGGTCTTTACCTCTATTGGAAGAGGACCATTTAAAAAATTCTATAGTTAAATTATTTAAACCAACTAAACTCTGGTATTATAACTATGAGTGTTCCTTTCCTTGGCTTTCTCTTTGTTTTGTTTTAGTGTCATCAGAGTGGTAAGACTTTAAAGGTAAGAATTCAAAAATTGACCCAGGGGAAAAGGGCCAAGGAAATCATTCTATCTCTTTAGGCCTTAGGACATGGGTACAAAATGACTCTTTGGGGCTCACTTATGCTTCACTCCAACTTCATCACAGTAGGAAAATATACAGGTGGCTTCATGTTAAAGTTCTCTACTAATAAAGCTAGGATATCTGACTGTGTGACCATGTATGTTTTTCTTCCTTAGTAATATGCAATAAATCAGTCAGTTTTTCAAGAACATGAGGGCTTTCAGATCCTTCTCTTTTACAACTAGAGACATGACCATCATCTGGTATAGTCAAAAGCATTTCCTGAGTAGTTGGAGAATGACAACTTTTGGATTCTCTTCTTTTCCAGGAGTCTAGCCAACAAATAAATCTAGAAGTAGACATATATGACTTCAATTGCAATGACAACAAGATCCTTAATAAAAATCTGTGTCATTCCCAACATGCCCTCCTTTGTCTTGTCCATTCTGGTTTTTAAGAGCAATAGAACATCTTGGTCTATGAAAGCAACTGGTAGTATTATGATGATAATGTTTAGGGCCAAGCTAGGGATATAGGCCTAGATTAGGATATAAGGACCAAGGATTTCATTCTTATAAACTTTATCAAACCTCAGGCCACAGATTCAAAAGTTATACTAATGACTACATGTGATCCAGCCTGAATATTTAGGAAAGACTAATTGAAGATTTGAAGGTTGAGAATTTTGATTACATTCATAACTAGTACAATACCTAGTGGATTACTGCAAAGTTTTTGATCTGAGTGAATAGAATTTTGGAACTGGAATTAAAGGAGACAAGAAAGGCTGTAACATTTCAGATTTGAAGTGGAAATGATCTGAAGTTCAATTTGACTACACTATATTTGACATCTCTACTACATATTGGAGTGGAGATGAGAAATTGGCAGTTAGATGCATAAGTGGGGAGTTCAAGGGGGTAGTCCAAGATGGAGAAATAATTCGGAGAATTATCACATAAACGGCACTCAAAGATCAGATGTCCAAGGACAAATCCATGGTTTAAGAAGAGGTGAAGGAGATAAGTGGATCCTGCAAAGGAACAGGGAAGGAGCAGTCAGTGAAATAAGAGGAAAAACAGCAGAATGTTGTATTCTGAAGTCAAAATGATGAAAGTGTTTTTAGTAGGACAGAGTGAATAACAGTGTCAAATGCTTCCAATGCATCAGATATGATGAGGACTGGGAATTAACCATTGAGTTTACTAAAGTGGACATCATTGGAGGAAAGTTTTGCTAAATCATTTTAGCAATCAGCAACCTGATTTCATTATTTCCCCACAAAAAATTTTCAGAATTCTTCTACACTCATCTTTTCCTACATGAAAAATCATGAATTAAATCAGAGGAAGGCATTCAGTATTTCTATAACCTTATCTACAAATATAAAAACATATCTATGGAATGTTTTTTATCAACTAAATTGTTTGATTTTATATAAGAATGGTCTATAGAACACAAGAAACTATTTTGTATAAGAAAAAAGGTAGTTTAACTCTCATAATGTGTCTATAATGTCATAATTAGTGGCTGAAGTATTGTAAAAAGCCACTTTCTAAGGTTTGGATAAATGTCCCCAAACCTTAAAGGCTTGGTTGGTAACCTGTGGTACTATTGGACTCTTGGGAGATGGTGAAACCTTGTGTGTGTATGTGTTGCCGGGAATCACACCTAGGGCCTTGTGCATGATAGGCAAAAGCTCCACCACTGAGCTACATACAAGATTCCCAGCCCTGGAATCTTTAAGAGGTGAGGCCTATTGGAAGGAAGTTAGGTCACTGGGGCAAGCCCATAAAAGGGATTTGGGGAGCTTGACCCTTTCTTCTCTTTGTTTTCTGGCCTCCATGAAGAAAGCAATTTCCTCTACCATACCCTCCTACTATGACACATTGCCTTGCAATTGGCCTAAAAGCAATAGGCCAACTGACTATGGACTGAAACCTGTAAAACTGTGAGCCAAAATACCTTTCCTCATTTTAAGTTTATCATCTTAGGTATTTTGTTATAGTGATGGAAAGATGACTAACTTGTGGGTCAACCAAATGATTTCTTTATTTTCAAGCTTCAAAATACCTTGTTTATCTAATTTTTCCTGAATTTATTGACCAGTTTTCCTGCTATTATGCCAACAGAGCCTAAGTGAACATAATCACTCTCATGTATATGTTATTTGAAGAGTTCAATAAGATAAAGTACCTTTTATATGAAGAAGACTATTTTGAGACTTTGTGACTTCTTTAATTGAACTAGGGAATTCATTTCCATGTTGGAAAAATTCCTTCAAAGCAAGTCAGAGCACATTTCTAACCACCATGAAATAACTCTATGAACTTTAAAGATGGTAGATGGTCTCTAACTCACTTTAAAAGAATATCATTAAATATGTAAGCATCAGAGATGTAGTAGTTTCATATGCCCTCTCATAAGATTGGAGAAATTGACTTGGTATGAAACAGAGTGTAGCAAATTCAGTGACATTCTTCTTTGATATTTGCTCTCCTTCCTTCCTTAACTCATTACCCTCTTCTTCACTCCTGCTTTGCATATAAGCCTTTGCTTCAAACTCTATTTTCTAAGAAACCTAGCTAACACATCTGGAAACGAGGAACTCTGGAATAAAGCAATAATTTCACTCTAAATCAGAAGTTTTTAATGTCACCATCTTGGGAAGCAAAGCAACTAATGCATATCTGTAGTTGTTGCTTCATTCCTAACATAGGAACATATTTATTTCAACTCCTAGGCTGCAGGTAGAGCTAGGGAAAGGATTATTCATCATTTGAGGTTTGTTACTCTAGCATGGCTTCATCTGCGCTCCAGATTTCTACACATAACAATGGAGCATGGACTTGGGAATCAGACAGCCTAGGTTCAAATTTTACCTCTACCATTTACGGTTGTTGCCCTTAGGCAAGTCGTTTAACCTCTGTGCTTCAGTTTGTCATCTGAAAAGTAGTGAATGAAATAGTGCCTATGTGTAGAGTTATTGTGAGGATTGACTGCAATAATTTAGGTAATATGCTAAAACTAGTGCTTAACACACTGTAAGCACTAAGTGTTCAGTATATTATGACTATTGTGATGAGTGAAGATGGCAAATAAAACTCTTGGCAATTGCCATATGAAATGTATCAAGGGACCAATATGTGGAAAGCAGTAGAATTTAGGGGGTAACAGATGACTTAATTGCAAAAAGATGCCAAGCAAGAAACACCCTCTAAATATTCCTGTTTATACAGTGCATGACACAAAGTAGAAAAATAATGAAAACAGAACCACTCTGCAGGATTTAGAGTTCTTTTGTATATATTTTAAATATACATGTGCAATACATTAAAATATATAGAGATGTGTGAATATATATTTACATATATATGTGTATATATATGTATATATATATGTATATATATATGAAATCACAGAAGGGATACATATGCACACTCACTCATACGTCCATGCGCATACCCCAACAGGACCCATCTATACATAAATCAGATGCAGTCCATATCAGGCCAACTTGGACACAAGTGAAAGCCCTGACTCAGCAGCAGATTGAAGACTGCAACTGCATTTGAGTAACCCTTCAGTTTCTTCCACCAAGTGTAAGGCCATTTAGAAATACACTGAGAAGAGCTCCTCTGGGTATATGGCAGAGCCCAGGGCCCCTCTGGCAGTGCACAATTTGCCTGAGTAAGGACTGCAGGGTTGGGATATCAAGGAGCTATCAAGGAGGGACTTGTGTTATTTTGGGCCCTTAAACTGATAAGCAAACATCCATAGAATAACTTTAGCTCCAGAACAATGCACTAGTGTCAGAGACTTTTTAGATATCTGAGCTCTAAGCAAATTTCAGGCAGAAGCAGAAAGAAGTATGTTGCTACTCATCTCCATCTAGCATGACCCAGAGAACTGGGCACAGCTTTTAGGGGTAGATAAGTTTGAAGTACAATCAGGCAGACTTGTAAGACAAAAATATTACTTAAAATTGAGGAATCTAAAAGCAACAAAGGGGTTACAGGTATTGGTTTGGATTTATAAATGTTCCAAGAAGCCTAATCTTATATATGGCACCATTTGCAGCAGTATCATTAACATTATTAATAATCATCATAACATATTTATATATACAAAAATAGAGCAAAGCAATTCTAGAAGAGGAGGTGTAAGTGAAGGTGTAGGACAGTGTGCAATCCAAATGTCTTTATGCTTCAGAACAATTCTGAACTAACAAGGACTAAGTGGCACATGTTTCTATAGCATATGTCCGATGAAGGGACATGGATGTTCCCTCATTTCCCCTGTGTATGACTATACACTTCTCCTCACCTCTCCACCCTGCAAAACATATCCATGCACACTTTAAAAGAGATGATATATAAAGTTAGAGTCTGGAAGTCTTAAACTAAGTTGGAGCACCTCGATTTCAAGCAAGTGCCCTCAATCTCTGAATTCCTTGGTGAATTTTGGATTCACTTACAGAGGGAAACTATATAATTCTTGTGTCTTTTAGCAGTAGTCTTTAGGAGCCTGCCATCATCACTGCAGCCTTTTCCCATTGAAAGGGGTTCACAGCACAGGCTCTCTGTATTTTTTTAAGAGAGAAGTCACTTCTCTGCATTATACATCTTTCATCTCAGTTTTTCGGTTGCTGAAATCTAGGTTCTCAGACAGCTGCCATTGCAGACAAAGCCAGGAGCGAGCACAGTGTGTACAGCAAAGAGTAGATGCAATGGCGAAGATACAGCTTGGTTAG
Organism: Sciurus carolinensis; assembly: GCF_902686445.1. NCBI lineage: Eukaryota > Metazoa > Chordata > Mammalia > Rodentia > Sciuridae > Sciurus > Sciurus carolinensis. Next base: position 131,700,022 of record NC_062232.1, read on the forward strand.
GGCTTCTTTAAGCTTTTTCTTTTCCACACTTGAGCTTCTACAAGGTGACAGAGGCAAAGGTGATGTCCACTGGGGGAAGCCTCAACACTTGATAGCTAATTAGCTACTCACCATGCACTGCAGAAAGACCACCATACTAACTTGGCATGGTCCCTGAAAAGTAATTGGAAGGGAATGGCTTTCTGTCATTGTTAACAGAGTCCTAGGAAAAAGTCCCATGACTCACTTGTGGTGCAGGGGAGAAAATATTGAACTAGAAGTCAGAAGGCCTGTATTCCAGTCCTAATTCGGCTATCAATTCAGTGTGTGGCCTTGGGCAAGTCCCTTCCTATTTCCAGGCCTCAGTTTTCCCATCTGTAAAATAAGGGCATTGAACTATATTAACAGTTAAGATTCCTTCCAGCTCTAAAGTTTTATGACTTTTTTATGTCCATTATTAAGGCCTGAGCCATGCAGTCTCAGGGCAGTTAGCTTCTAAGAGAGAACATACCTCCATAATATCCTTTGCTTTGTTCATTTAGCTATAAAGCACGTCTGCCTTTGGCACTTGGGTCAGACATACAAAGTTATGAGCATCCTGATTTACTATCCTACTCAGCATGCTAATGGTATCTGTCAGTACTATAAGTTGATTATTGGGAAAGGGAGAAAAACTCCAACTAATTAAATCTGGAAATGTAAGATAACCTAATATGCTCACAAACAGATGAGTGTGGTTGTGAGTGCACACACATTGGGATACAGACTATTGCTAGTGATCAGTTCATTACAGTAATCCATTTCCCTTAATAAAAATTAGTAAATAGTATAGCATAGCAAAGTTTGGCGTCTAAGGAAACACCTATGGAAAAACAGCACTTTTGGACATGTTAGAAAGAGAAAGGAGGACAGGTAGAGAGAGATAAATATAGATTAAATATGGTAAAAATATAGGCAAAGAAAGGATTTGATTGAAAGAGGGAAAAGAGGAGGAAAAAGGAAAGAAGAAAGGAGGAAAGGTAAAAGTAAAGAGGCTGAGAATGAAGGGGAAAGGAAAAGGGATACTGCAGAAAGAGGAGACAGGGAGAAAGAGAGAGGGAATAGAGAAGAGAAGGGAAGTAAATAGGGAGATGGGGTCATATTCCCTGGAAGGTTGAACGCTGTTCCACATGTACTTGTGAAAACCATCTTAGAAGAAAGCTTCCAAAGGCACTGTGGAAAGCAGAGTGACAATCAGAGCCTGCACCGAGAGGCATTACATTGGGGAGCCCCTAAACCTCCACGTTGCTGGCTCTGTCAGTCCTCAGTGGTCCAAACCTCATGCCCATGAATCACCTGAATTTGCCATGACAGCCATAAGGGCTGAGTTGGCAGGGTGTAAAAAGGTTGAAGAGCAGTGAGACTGATACTGTGAAAAGAACAAGGCATCCTGCACCAGGATGTACTTTGCCATTCCCCTGATGCTGCAGGAACAAAAGAGGTGAAGCCCTAACTTTGGCTAGTTTATTACTCCTTCTCCTCTCCAATGATGAGGCCTATACTTTACTGATGGGGGCTAGAAGGAGAAAGCTCTGGATCCATCTTGTGGGAAGGTCATACAGACTTTTCCTGGGCCTTGGGGAAGGGTGCACTACCAGAAGAGATTTTTCTGCACACAGTGTTGGTGTGCCTCTTACAGCGGCAGCCTGGTCTCCGGAGACTATCATAGCCCTGCTGGCACAGATGGAGGCATCCACGGGTAGGCAGGTAGCAGCACAGGCAGGGTAGGAAGAGGGAGATGAGGCTCATGGCTGCCCAGCGGACGAAGCAAGAGCTAGGCCCACAGGAGCAGGGTTCATCAGCGCAGTTGTCTTCATCATCAGTGGAGCAGTGGTAGAAGAGGCCCTTGACACAGCAGAGGCAAGTGCCATAATCGAGGAGGCTCTCAGCAGAGCAAAGGCAACGCTGGTTGCACAGCCAGCAGGAGGGGAGAGGGCGAGCGGCTGTGCAGGGGACACACTTGCAGCGCCCACACTCCTCGCAGATGAAGAGGTGCTCACTAGGATGCCCTACAGATTGCTCAGCTCCTCCCTTCAGAGCACCATCAGCCTTTGGGTAGGCCCCTGCTCCAGGCTGGGTTCGGATGATGGACTGGCCTGAAGGTGAGGGCGTAATGCTGGCCAAGAGCCTTTGATCAGAGGCAGTGGTGCTATGGGACATTGAGCTGGCAATGCTAGATTGGCTCAGATGTTGAGGCAAGGGCTGCAATTGATGGCACTGGCTGAGACTGCGGGGTAGAGCAGTAGGCATGGTAGCCAGGGACCAATCAGATTTGTGGGTTTGCACAATAAGGGAAGGACTAGAGAGGGCCTGTTTACAGGGGGCTGGAGGCCGTTCCACATAATCATTGCTAGCATGAGTAGAGCGCAGCTGTTCAATAGGCAGAATTTGTTGGAAATCATCTATCACTGTGGCATCCATTTTGCCTTGATTTTTGAGCTCTGAGTGGTTTTGGGTCAGAGTGGCACTTATGGTGATAAAGAGGAGCCCTTGTAGTTACATGGACCTCAGGGCACATCAGAAAATCCTAGGAGAGAAGGAATAGAAACAATAAATGAGAACACACAGGCATATATTTTTGTAGGGAACCAACAAAGGTCAGGCCTTATCACCACCACTATGTTCAATCACTTAATGGCAGGCATGCTACATACACCTTTATTTTGTAATTGACAACATCTATTTCTTTACAGACAAGTCTAGTCATTCCAGCCAGGCTATGAAGTAGTTTGGGAGCAAATATTAGATCATTGATTATTTTTGTATTTTATCATATGACTAGGTTCACAGGACCAGGTAGCTCATTCAGGAGTTTACTAACAGAGAAATATGAGTCTTGAACATCAGAATCCTAATAATAATGGAACAAAATGTTAAATGTAAAATCTACTTCGTAAAGCAATTCTGAAGCAGAAGAAAAAGCCTCAGGAATCTCCCATGAGAAGTTGCTTATATGTGTATGTATCCAATTAAAATTCTCCTTTTAGTGCAATTTATGACAAGTAGAAATAAACAGATGAGAAAGGACAGTGCTTGATTCAATGAATACAAGCAAGCAAGCAAGATGCAATAATGGTAGAAATATGGCAGAGATACAGAGGGCACGAATTATGCTGTCAGTAGAGTAATAGGAAAACACCTTCTCATTACCTTGCAGGCTGCTTTAACTTACTGAGGAGGCAATTCTTTTTAAATGGCACAGAAGATCCATAATGAAACATTTTTATATAGATGGGAGTATAACAAGGGGTTGGGAAACTATAGAGAACTGCAGGAGGCAAGCCCTGAATTATTTCAAATATCACCTGTAGTTGTACCTATCATAACCCTGAATTGACTCCATTTTGTTGGCATTTCCCAAGCATATTCTGCTCGGACTACTTTTCTCTACCTTACACCAAAAACTGGCTTTCTAAAAGAGTATCAATATTCTTACATCATATTTAATCCAAGTTGAATATCTAGAAAACATATGCTTACATCTCCCTTGTATCACAAACAGTTGTGTAGTCATTCTCTTAAAGGATCTGATCAAACCTAGAACTAATAATGATGACCATGAGGAGAGTATTGAACAAATAGGAGAAAGGGACTGGGGTTACAGCTCAAAAGTAAAGCACTTGCCTAGTATGCATGAGGTCCTGGGTTCCATTCCCAGCACTGAGAGACAGAGAGAGAGAGAGAGAGAGAGAGAGAGAGAGAGAGAGAGAGAGAGAGAGGACTGCTGTATCATACCACCTAGATGACTGAATATCTTAAAAGGAATACATAAGGACATCTAAGCACCAATCCAAGAAGACAACATGGAGATATCAGGACCTAAGGAACACTAGCATGAATAAAGTATATATTTGAAATCCACTGGATTTCAGGCTTCCTCAAAATAGATCGATTACTCATACCACTATATGGGTTGGAGAGTTTGGATGAGTAATAGAAATGAACAAGAGAGAGAGAAAGAATTGTGCGTACTTCGGTTTCTGTAAGCAGGCAAACATGACATAAAATGGGCCTAAAGCTCAGGAACAAGAAAAATAATGGGGTAGTTCATAAAGGACTCGGCTGCTAATAATGACCAGACCTAGGTGACTTTTGAGGCTATATCCTCATGCAAACTTGATTAACTGGATTTATATGTATTAATTTTTTGAAAAGACAATTCAATTTGACTAAAAATAACTTTTTGGCACATCACATCAAAGAACCATTCTGACAAAAATTTCACTTTATAGCTAGTTGCTTTGGTGTTAAATAAATATAACAAAAGAATGTAGGTAAACACTATGGAAACTCTAAGACTCAACTATCCATGTTGCCTTTGTCAAATCACTTGCTTTCTTTGGGCCCTTGCTTCACGATCTACAAAATCATAGGGGTAAACTAGGTGATCTCCTAGGATCTTACCCCATCATGGTCTGTATTTCTATAATGAAGCAATTTGATAAAATACTTCCTTTCATTCATACCTTCTACATCTTCAAGTCCTTGAGAGTAAGTTGGGCAATATGCCCTTGTGTATTTGGGCAATTCCAAAGCAAAAACATATGTCTCCCTGATTTACATACACTTGGAGCCCCCTGCAATCTCCTACCCCTACCTTTGCTATATGTTTATAGATTCATAGTCTTAACATTGGAAAGGAATAGACAGTTTTCATTTGGACAACAAAATAAACAAGGACATACTATTCAGCTGGCTTGGAGGGCATATGTGGATATAGGAGCATAGGACTGTGAGGAGTCTTTTGAAAAATTGTAAAAAATGGATTTATGTCCCATTCATCAGCTAAAGAATGTGTGGCATCCTTCAAGTCCTTTACACTGAAAGCTCAGTAACATACATGCTGAATGCAGTTTAGACTCATTGATTTATCAAAGGAAGCTAGATTGAACACATATTGGAAATTTCAAGAAGCAAAGATTCAAAGGAAGGTATACAGGTCTTAAAACTACAGGAGATAATGTGATATTACAAAGATGGGATTCTAGGGATGTCACTAGGGACATGTCCAGAAGGTTGAAAGCTAAGCTTGGAAGAATCTAGGTCATAATACAAATGACTCAGAACCAATAATGAGATCCATGTTCAAAGGGGATTTTTTCTAAGGAACAGAGGGTAGATAGTGTTTAGGTTAAAAGGTATCTTAGAATATTAGACTTCTGCAAGACTGACAAGTTGAGAGGATTGGTTGAATGATTAAAGAAAGTTGTAAACATCAGTTTGGGATGATGAGGTACTGTCTTGCTTTCAGGTAAGGGGACTGACAGGATATTAGATTTCTTCCTGCTTTTTAGAATACTTTATTAGAATACACTCTGGGATCCAGCACAAAATATCTGCAATACAGTGGGAAGTAGGCCCTGGGTAAAACAAGGATGTTGAGTAGAATTTTTAAAAAGGGATTGGATCTCAATAAATTCTTTGCCATTCCAGACCTGCTGACTCTGATCTGGCTAACAGGGATGAACTGAAATAGATACATACTATAGCAGAAGGTAAGATGGGAAAAATATTGAGAAATGAATAGACAAGAGACTGCTGCAGCACACAGACTAGATGAAAAACTACCTCTGCATGCATGTTTATGATTCAGAAATTCACTCATTAAAGAGCCATTCATTGTGAGTAGCAACAGTTAAGAAACTGTGCTGTTAGTCAATTCCATATTATATTAAATCAGAGAGAGAATTACATATCCCACATTACTAAATAGGAGTCAAAGTGATTACAAGTTTTGGCTGCAGATTGATGGGATCTAGTGATTTTTGTCACGTACTACCTCTGCAGTAATGAATGATGCATTGTAAACCCACTCCCATCTCAGTCTCTCTGGCCAGGTGCTCACAGCTTTCTCAACAGTTTTTCCTGTAGCCCTGAAATTTGCTATGTTCAACCTAAATAGTGATTTCTTTTCTTATGCCAATTTAGGGACTAGAAAGCTAAATCCATTCAAGAAATGCTAATCTTTGTTAATGAAAAAGTATTTTCTCCATGAAACCTAACATCTCTCATGTTGAAACTAAAGTTGAAAACTTTCTTATTTAAAGCTCTTATATGTTAACACCTTCAGCCACTTCTAATTTCTATGATAAATCCTTTCTAATACAATATGACTCAATGTTCATTTCAAGGAAGAGGGAGGAAGAGAAAAAGAAGGGGCTGGCTCCTGTTTTCTCCCACTCTTGTGGGTTCAATGCTGCTTTTTACCTTACTGTGTAACGGCTCTGGGGTGTGTTGCTTTTTTTTTCTGTACTCTGCTGTTATATACACTCGTTCTCAGAATAACTGAAAGCAAACATAGGGGGAATTTCTGCTATGGCTTTATATGTTTTCCTAGTTATACTGTTCCAAAGTCTGCTCTCTAAAAATCTCTCTCTGTGCAAAAGCATTTGCATCTCTATCAAAGCACACCCCCCCTTACAAATACCAAGTTGTATATAGTTTACATTACTAACCTCTCTGCCACTGACTGGGCCTCCCTCCTACCGCATACATCTTGCTGGAATTGCCAGGTTCTCACCACATTTAACTCTTAACTTGTCACTTTGCTACCCTAGTCCTACTCATTAATTTAATAGTTTCATTAAGACTTATAGCAGTTTATTTCAAACCAGGGAGTCATGCAGTCTTAATACTTTGCATTATTAAAGCTGTTTTAGTGATGAATGATACAGGGAAAATTGTAATATCAAATGAACTCACATTCTTCTAATCCTGAGGAAAAATGATAAGCTAGTTGTTCATTTAAGAAGCTGGAATCTTCTCTTTAAGCCCCAAATCCTTTTATAAGACACAAGAAACCTAAGTTCTAGTCCTAAAGCTAGCTTTACTTTACTGTGTGACGGTAGGCAAGTGACCTCTGTTCCAGGCCTCAGTTTCGTCATCTGCAAAATGAAGGGGTATGAAAGAAGGGTTTTCCTTTCTTGCCCCAATGCTCAAAATTTTGTGCTGGGTTTGGTGGCTGCATATCTCAGTCTCAAAAGTCTTTCATGATCTTTTCTTTAGATTCTTTACTTCCTCACTATTCAACTCCTGAACTCTGAATAAACACTTCCAAATCGAAGTCACTCAGATCACTATCTAGACTGTTTCACAGCAAGAGAAACCTAAAAACAGAACATAAAAAAATAAAATACATGGAATGTTACCATAAAGTCTTAGTATATGTTTGTTTAGAGTCCTAGAGAACAAGTGGGATACTTCATTATGGATAAACTGCCAGTCTTTGCTTATTTGTATTTATGTATGTAGCTGACTTGTTAGGAACATGATTTAACACCTGGCATACCCAAATTAATGTAATAGCACATCATGTTACAGTGAGGTTTTAATATACCCAGAAAAGCAACAACAGTTTGCACTTCAAAATAGATTTCTGTTTAAGAGTTCAAGGTTTGTTTTCTGTTCATTCAACTTGCTTTGCTGCATCAGAGTGAGTGATAATTATAATTAGATGTGTGGAAGGGAGTGGATGCTGTAAACCATTGCCTTGGGTCCTATTAAATGTCTATTGGCTAACTAGACATGCTCACAGGTTCTCACTTTCAACAAAATTTTCATATGCCACACAGAGACATGTGCACACATACACAGGCATAGATCCAGAGATTTCTAAAGCATTGCTCTGACTCAGTGTAAGTGGGGGGTTATGCCGTGTCAGCTTGCGCCATTTCTACCCAGGGCAAGGTGATGTGATGAAATCTGAACGATGCACAGCTCAGACTTGTGAGCCAATAGCAGACTAGCCCCACGCTGACAGGATGCCTGCTGGGCAGCCAGACTGGCCTCAGCAAGGGCTCTTCCTACGTCCTCAGCTTGGGTGGTTAGGCTGCGCTATGAGGGGCTTAGGTAAGCACCAAAATGCATTTAAAGGTCAACAGGCTGAACATTAAATTGACATTTGGCTAAAAAGGGATCATTTTGAGGTCCTATTTTGATTTGTAAATTTCCAATACGGATAATTTTCTGCAAAAGCTGATTCATTTAAATTTCATTTAAAGGGTTTTCATCTTATTTTACCCACGCGCTTGCGCGCGCGCGCGCACACGCGCGTACACGCGCGTACACCACACACACACACACACACACACACACACACACACACACACCACACACACAGGATGGCTGGAATGAATGGCAATCTGTGCATTGCATAGAAAGAATTCTGAAGTCTTTAAGAGCTAATCTCTGTAGCTTACCTTGAGAAAAGGGTTTATCCATGCTGAGAAAAGCAGAATAACTAATGCTCCATTTGGCTCAAAGGACCTCCTCTCCTGAGTCTTTAGGTTTCTCCACCTCTCTTCGGAAAGTCTGAATGAAAACTCCTTTACTGGCAGTGAAGCCAGAAACAGAGATAGTTCTGTCTTGGTCTTTCCGACACAGCAGAAAAAACAGAGAGAGGAAAAAATAAAAATAAAAACGGAGTTGGGGGTGAGACTCAGACCTGTAGTGGCAGATACTTTGTAGAGATTTTACATGCAGATCTAAATCTCGATGCACGTATTCCCCAAAGAAAGCTCAGCAGGGTAAGTTGTTCACCTCCTCCTCCTCTTTCTCCTCCTCCTCTTCTTTCTCCTCCTCCTTCTCCTCTTTCTCCTCCCCCTCCTCCTCCGCCTCTTTCTCCTCCCCCTTCTCCTCCTCCTCCTGTTTCTTTACCCCCTCCTCCTCCAGTATTTTCCTTCCCCTCCTCTTCCCCTCCCCCTTCCCTCCTCCCCTTCCTCCTTCTTTACCTCCTCCCCCCCACTTCTCTTTTGCCCCCGCCTCCACCTCCGCCTCGATCCCCTCCAATCTGTCAGATGAACTGAAGCAGCAGAAACTGCAGTTGTAGGCATAGGGTATCTCAACAGAGCAATAGATACCGCTAGCATGTGATTATTTATATAGTTCATGGTGTGTTGGTATATAATCTGCAGGGGGAAGGGAGGGGGATGAAATAGCACTGTGTTCAGCTCAGCTAGCACTGTTTTGTGAATGTAGACGATTTCTGGAGGTCTTGTGAATGGGTTGTAGAGGAGGATGGGAAGGGATTTATTGCTCCTTGTTATAATTTCTCTCTCCCCCCTCTGTGTCGTTTGCTTTCCCGGAGCTGTAGCTCTTAATGCTTGGCTAAGTGGCGTCATCCAGTTGAAATTGAATCGACCCATTAAAACTCCCCATAGGAATCTCTGTATCCGGTCCCTGGGTAATGACTGAAACAAAATTTAAAGGAGAGTGGGGGTGGGGTGGAGAGTAGCAATTTTAAGGAGGCCTTATTTAAATATCTCTGCCAATCACAGTCCTACCAAGCCACTCAGCCCTTGCCGAATGATTGCAAGCTTCAATCAGATAAAGAGAAGGAGCTTCTCCTTTGTTTAAGGGTTTCTCCCACCTCTTTTCCTCATTCATTCCACTTTTCCAGCCCTAATGATTGTCCATCCATCATTCACTGGGAAACCTTTACCCAACCTTCAGTATGTCATACATTCGACAACAAATATTTATAGAGTGCCTTCCTTTGTGCTAGGTGTTGTGAATCCCTGCCTTCATGGAGCCTCCTTGAGACTGCCAGGGTTCTGAAAATAAAGCAGCCTTAATTTACTCTTAGAGCTAAGGACAAAGCTTTCTGTAAATTACACTCAGTCCACTATTTAATTCAATTTGGAGGGGTCTTCCTTCTGGGCATCCAGACAGAAGTACTTGGATAAAAGGAATTCTCATATTTAAAATAAATGAGGTCTGATTTCAAATCCTGTTTCAATGGACAAGTGGCAGAAGCTTGGCCTTCAACATTCTTAGGATGCTTTGGTTACCCCATCTATAAAATTGAGATGGTAAACGGTGACAGTTCACAGTAAAACAAACTTGTGAAGCAGGAAACTGAGATTCTTAATCTTACTCTAACTCCTTGTGTGACCTTTGCAATTTACTTCTCTAGAGACTCAATTTCCACATTAACATGAGAGGATCTGATTAGGTAATTGCTTAGGTCTCTTTTAGCTTTGACATTCTATTATTTACACCCTCTCAGGGTTGTTAAAAAGAAAAAAAAAAGCATAAGATTTTAAAAATATATTTTTGTGTGTATTTGCACATGCTCTGTGTTAAAGGTATCCCAAACTGTTCTGTTGATATGTGATGTGTGTGTGTGTGTGTGTGTGTGTTCTAAGGAAATCCAAATCTATTTTCCCAATAGAATTCCCAGTCAAGAAATTTTGCTATGTAAATTCTTCTCTTATGTGGGCTCAAACCTCTTCCTTATATTTGAGCTTATAGAGATCATGAAAACCATTAACGCTAAACTGTTGGTTCATCTGCAGAAGAGAAGAGATTACTGGTGTATTTGTTCTCCCATTTATTCAATAGATATTTATTGCACACCAATTGTATGCCAAGTACTGTACTACTAAGTATATTTAGGTCAAATAGATAAGGGTTCATATTTTTGCTCTTTAACTTGTGACCTATCTGACTTTGAGCAATTCAATTCACCTCTCTGAGCCTGTAGATTGAAAAAGGTCTTGCATTTAGAAATTTTATCATGGTGTCTACCATATAGCAAACACCCAGTGAATAGTAATGATGAATGTTAGGAAATCATTCCTGCTCTAGTACATAATGATTTCAGTTTGAAGTTCTTTCATTTTTAAAAGTACAGCTTTAAATATGAACAGATTGGGTTGCCTAATTCTTTTCCCTCCTTTATTCTGTTAGCCTATATTAAGGTAACAAATTATTCAACCTTATCACCACTTAGGACACTACACATGACAAAAAATTATATTGATGGTCATTCATTCATTTGATAATGCCTACTATGGGACAATATCTAAGTTCTGGTAATTCAACAGCTAAATGGAGGATCTCCTCAATTAAGGAGGAGCAACTCCTGCTCTCTAGGAGTTAACATTTAATTGGGTAGGAAGACATGTTTACTTTATACCAGATACTGTTCTAAGCATTCTATATATTTTAACTTATTTAATTATTATAGCAACCTCATGAGGTGAATTTATAAATTGTACTGGCTTTACAAGTGAGAAACAAAAACCCAAAGACATTAAGTAACTTGTCCAAGGTTACAGAGCTGGTGAGTTGCAGATCTGGGATTTATCCCAGCCCAACTCACTCCAGATCATGTACTCTTAACCATTACACCACAGTACCCAACCATCTGAAAACTCTTCAAAGATTTTTCCTATAACACTCCAAACTATTTGGTATCTGCTTTGGTTGGAAGATTTGTCTCCCCCAAATTCCTATGTTGAAAATCAATCACCAATGTGATGGTATTAGGAGTAGGGCCTTTAGGGTGATTAGATCACAAGGGTGGAGCCTTTATACAAGAGGCTTCAGAGCCCTGCCTTGCCCCTTCTACCATGTAAAGACTCAGCAAGAAGGTACCATCTATGAATCAGGAAACAGAACCTCACCAGAAACTGCCAGTGCCTTCATCTCAGTCACCGCAACCTTCAGAACAGTTATAATAATAATTAATAATTATAATAACTAATAATGTTAATAAATCTATACAGAATACATAATTATAACAAGTTATTTATAGATTATTTACTCTAAGATCTAAGGTTACCTAGTTAATTGAGCCTAAAAAAAATGACAAAGTCCCTCAACAGTTTATATTGTTGCATACTCCTTTGTCTTTGAATATCTGATTGGTTTTCCTAAAATGCATCCCTAACCTATATCCTTTAGGCCTAGGTATAGATGTCACTCACTGTAAGGAAAAAAATCTTCATAATAACCTCTTTCTCCAAAAGACCAGTTTAGGTAAATGTCCTCTCCTCTGTGCTCCAGTGGCCTCCTTATACTTAACACTACCATAAACTTATCACTTTTATTGTAATCATCTATCTCCCATTCTAGACAGTGATTTCTCTGAGAGAAGATACAATATTTATCATATTTGTCTTTGCCACTGTATCTCTAGGGCCTGGCACTTGCTTATTGAATGAAAAGCTAACTGACTGTTGAAAATCTACATATATATCTTTATTTGTACTGTAAGCTGTTGTGTTTCTAAAACACTATTGTTAGTTCCATGAATTTTGATAGGTTATCAGAATACTACAATTATATACAGAAATTTGATGTTGAGACATTATAAAATTCACTACATATTAACCTGACATCTTGTTTTGCAAACTCATTAGATTTGCTTAACACTGCATTTCAAGAACTTTGTTTTCTTGTCTCCTTAGTTAATGGTGTACTTTTCAGAAAACATATTTTGACAAATTCATTGAGTTGTTCAAGATCAGACAGCTAATTATTGATAGTATGGGGCCTAGAAGCAAACACAGATCCTCTATCTCTCAATCCAGTCCTTTCTTTGTTTCTATAGGATACCTTGTTGGCATTAATTCAGTTCCAATTGAATTTGCTGATATTGTCTCAGCACAGATCAACCCATATACTTCTGTAAGCCACAATTTCCAAAAAACAAAAAAGTAACATTAAAGAACACCAGACAAATCACCCTTCCCTCCAATATCTACCTTACTACACTGTTTAGAAATTTATGATTTATATTTTTGTAATGAATTAAACACATCTTTTTACACTTTATAGCAACTGGTTGTTCAGGTCATTTTTTATATGACAGTTAACTCAAAGACGTTCTGAAAGAAGGGAGAGTATATCTAACAGTATACTGAATAAAGAAGATAGGACATGTGCAAAAGTGTTGTAGGAGTTACAAATGTAGAAATAAATGAAGTAGTCAAGGAAGGTTTCACAGAGAATTAGAAGATGGGCAGAAAATGAATAAACATATAATTCAGATTAAGGGTACTGTGGAAAGTCAGATTAGTAGCAATGTGCATAGAGTCTAAAAAGAGTGAAACATTTAAAATATCTTCTGTAAGAGGCATATTAAAGAGGGAACTGAATGTGTAGTGTTAGAGAATAATTTGAATGACAGGCAAAGTAATTTAGATTTAGTGCTCCAAGAATTAGAAATAATGTTTGAATGAAGTAATAAGTTATGAAAATAAACCACATTTAAGAAAGACACATTGGGCATGATATATTGGAGGGGGTAGCTACTTGAGTAGGGTCAGCTAATTTAGAATACCCTGGAGTAATTGAAACAGGAAATAATAAGGACTAAGTTTGGGAACTGATAGTGAGAAGACATTTAAGGATGCGATATTTTCTGTTGAATATGGCAATGGCAATGATGCCATTAACATATACAAAAGTTGGAAGGCAAAGATCAGTTTAAAGGAATAAACAAGTAATATTAAGGTTAGAAAGAGGTTTGGAGATTATATTACCAAATCTCCATTATAAAATTGCATTCACAGCTCTAAACTAGCTCTTTATCCTGATTTCTCTTTTCCACTAAGGTACAGAATCTTATTTAGTATTTTTTTATTGCTTCTTTTTAGTTATACATGACAGTAGAATCCATTTTGACATAATTATACAAGCATGGGATATATCTTGTTCTAATTCAGACCCCAATATTGCCTCTATAATATTTTTCATCATCTCATCATTCACACCCCTGAAATCTTATCTAGTTACACTTCTTTTATGGTATTTATCACTTTCTAATTTGCACTGTAGTTAACTTATGTATATATCTTGTCTTTCCAAACAGAATTACTCAAAGATCCATATAGGGCCCTACCAGGTACTTTTACTGTGACTTTCATATCAGAAAGTGTTATTGAAATAAACCAGGAAATGCCAAATTAGTAGCAAAGCCAGGAATATAATACAGATCTCCTGACACTTGGTCTAGTGTTCTATTTACTGCAGCATAAACCAGGGAAGATGATGAGATCATGTGTTTTTCTTAAGAAGTATCAAATTTGAGGTGATTATGGGACATTTTCAAATAGCAGAATTTGGTACCAAGTTAGAGATATGGGACTAGAATTGGAGTGATATAGGAGAGAGACTTGAGGTTGTGTTAACATGGAAAAGATCATTGGCATTTTTTAAAATGAATAAAACCTCTGAAGTAGAGGAAAGGGAGAAAGAAAGAGACTGTGGTACCATGTGGAAAATCAGAAGAAAAAAGGATAAAGAAGAATTAGCAAAGAAACCAGATGTTGGAAGGGGATCAGAATAGCACACTGTCACAAAAGAGTACAGAAGAGTGCAATAAGGATAAGATAGTCAAAATGGCCTAATACTGAAGGGAAATTAGGACAAACAATTAAAATATCCAATGAATTTAGCAACAGAGGACTTTTGGAGACTCACTGAAAGTAATTTTGGTGGTAGGGTAAAAAGTCAAGCATTAGTAGGTTGAGAGGAAACCAAAGAGCGTAGTTGTAAGATTTTAATAACATAAGGAAATCAACTGAATTTTAAAATGAAAGGAAGGAATTAGTGGGAAAGAAGAGATGAAGGGGGAGGGTTAAGGTATTTGTTAGAGCCAAATTCCAGAAGAATCTACAAGGATTGACATTTTGGACTAAAGCATGGTGTGTACTTTAGAATGAAGGAGAGACACAAGCTTTACCCCAGTTACAAATTTACCTGGAACTATCTCTATTGAAAATAGAACTTAAGCACCTGAAGCCTGGATAAGACTCTGACAACTAAGGAGTCTCCCTAAGTTTGACCCTAATGAACTCCAAGGATCAAAAAAATGAGCCAATCTTTAAGAAGGCCTTAAGAGTCCAACCTAGGTTTACAACCAGTTTCATTAATTAATGGCTGTGTGATGGTTGGTTTGGCTACTTTGGCCTTTTGAGCCTCACTTTTTTCACTTGTAAAATGGGGACACCAAATATTTTCTTTGTTGAAATGTAACTTAAGATAACAATGTAATAAGAAATGTCAGCACTCAACAAAGGTTTTTGGAGAGACTACTCTAGGTACTGTGCTGAAACAATTCAAAATGGCTCTGCCCTGAAAAAGTTCATTGGCCTGTGGAGAAAACAGATACATTAAGCCAGTGGTTACAATATATGCAGAACATAATACTCACTTATTTGAAGAAAGCACAGAAAGTTTAGGAATAAATATGAGAGAAAAAAGAGATAAATCAAATTCCATCTGGGGAAGTCAGTGAAGGCTTCCTGGAGGAAGTTTTCCTGAGCTGAGTCATAGAGGATGTACTTACTCTTGTCAGAACACTTGGTACACTGCATTTAAGTGGTCTGTTTACTTACCTATGTCTCCCAATAGACTGAGAACCCTTCAAAGGAAGAGCATACCTGTAAGAGAAATCTTCTATAATGTTGAATTGAGGAATAAAAGAATGAGTAAAGGTATCCAACTGGTAAACATACTTCTATTTTTGCCCTTGTCATACTGTATTATAATTTTTGTATTCTATCTTCTTTCCATTACTAAATTATGAGCTCCTTGATTCATTCAACAATCAGCAAACATACTGAGGTCCTACTTTGTATCAGGTTCTGGGCATACAGGAATAAATTAAGATATGATAATAAATTACATATCAATATAGGTGTGTTATTAATATATAATTGATAAATGAATCTCTGATCTCAAGAGATTCATAATTTAGTGGAAACAATAGCCAATAGACAAATATAATACAGGATGACATGTGTTTTGGAAAGGAACAGAAAGAAATACACCTAATACAGTACTGATGGGGTCATAGAATACATCCTAGAAAAGGTGATATTTAAATATAAATTTGAAGTTGAGGGAGATTTTACATAAATAGGGACTAACATGTACAAATGCCATGAAAGAAGTATGACGGCATGAGCTACTAGAAAAAACATTACAGAATCTCCAAAACTGAGTATAATGCCTGGCAGAGTAGATGCTTAGTATATACTGATAAATAAAAGAATGGATAAATACCATTACAAGCAGAGATAATGTCATGAACAAAGATACTTGGGAATGAAAACACCATACTGTCATCCACTCTAAGAAGGTCCCCTATACTCGGTCTAAACAAGTTAGGAGCAGAAATTTTCTCTAGAAGACACGGCACTGCATGTGTTACTCATACTCCTATAATACAATGAGCTTATTTAGAAACGAATTTAGATGCTAGTCCAATATAGTATCTAAAATAATCATTTTCAGGAACTTCATCCATAAACCTAATGGAATTCTCTGTTTTCAAACCATTTTTCCTTGTTTTGTCTGCATAAGCCACAAACTTTTGCACAAATTCTGAAAGTCTTTCCTCATTGTCTTTCTTCTAAGACCCAGCTCAATCTTGTTTGAGGCCAGTTCTATCCATACTGTATTGAAGTCAAGAAAGCTCTTTAGATGAAAAGCTGACCTGCAGTCATCCTGATTCAGCAGTGATGATGCCAGAAGTAAGCAATGCCAAGGAAATACAGATTCTTAACCAAGAAGCCTATAGGGATGGTGATAATTATTTTATTTTCCACTGAAGCTGGCAAACAATATAGGAATAATATCACAAACAATGGAGGGGTTTGAGGGACACAAAATGTGTTCCTGTGGCAAGAAAGCTGGATTAAGGGTAAGGAGAAGGAAATTCTAGTATCCTAACCTCCTGCATGGCTTTGGCAGGTCAATTTTTATTTCTAGGCCCTGTTTTCCTCATCTGTGACAAAGCAAGTTTCAGTGTAATTCAATAAAACAAACATATACCAAACACATAAATAATACCAGACAATAGGTTTGATGTGAGAGATACAGAGATGACTGAAACTCAGTATGCTATGTTGTAGGTCATCAGTACATACTGGTTGAATAAATAAATGGTCTTATTCTCATTACTCACAGAGTAGTAACTGCAGGACAGTCTTGTCAGTAAATCAGATGAGGGATGATTATGGCCTGAATTGTGGTAGGGGTAGTACAAATGAAGAAAAGAAGATGATTTATAGAAAGTAGAAAAAAATCAAGACTTAGTGACTTATATGGGGTGTTTATTGTGCCATTTGCTAAGATATGGAAGAAAAAACTGAAATAAGTTTTGGGGATGTTGGGTTGGATGTACTAATGTAATATGTGAATGATAATATACAATCTACTATACATGAATTTTGAGTTTAGAAAAAGATCTGAATCAGGAATAGGAATGGTGACAACAAAAATATACAGATTTAAGTTGTGTGAATGGTTGACCCTAGCTAGAGATAATGTGTAGAATGATAGAAGATCAGAGATTAAAAAAAAAAATTGGAGAGTACCTATACTGAAGGGGTTAGCAGAAGTGAAGTCATAAAATGAGAAGGGGCTGGGGTTGTGGCTCAGTGGTAGAGCACTTGCATAGTATGTGTGAGGCACTGGGTTCAATTCTCAGCACCACACATAAATAAACAAATTAATAAATAAATTAATTAATTAAAGGTATTGTGTCCATCTACAACTAAAATTTTTAAAAAAATAAATAAGAAGGAATTCAAAGTATTTCTCTGGCTGCCCTGTGGTATATGTATTTAGTAGAGGAGCTTAGGTTAGAAGTAGGAAAACAAAAATTAGAAAGTCATTTCAACAATCCATAAGAGAGAATAGTTAATAGTGGAAATGAAGAGAAGATAGAATTGGAAGTTATAATTCTGGAATTCTGATTATATTTTATTATATCAAAATATCTGGTTTTTTCCCTTTTCAGTGAAAGGCATCATGTATATTTTCCCAACCTAGTGTATGTGTGTGTACATGTACAAGTGTGTGTGTGTTCATGTTCATCTTAATGTATCATAATTCTCTAAGTCACTTAAAACTTAGGAATGGAACAAGGAGACAAAGTGGGGCAAATTTCTGTGAATGTCAGGAGCTCTCAAGTAGCTGATACGTCCACATTGTACTCTTCTATACAAGGAAGGCCAGTCTGCTGCAGGTGACAACAGCACTGAAGATTGCATTTGCTTCTAGGAGCAGTTTATTTTCAGAACTGACATCCCACCCATTACTAAATATAGCCAGTTTTTTTCCTTTCAAACAAAGTTTTTTTCTGTTAAACTTCAATTAAGATGTTAGCTGTATATTATAAGGTCTCTCCCACCCCTCCTACCTTGGTGAACTTTATTCTTGTTCTACTCCCTCTCCCCAGCCTCCTACTCTTCTTTTCCTTGCCTCTTTTGTTTCTTCACTTTCTAATTTTCATTTTATTTCCTATTTCTCTTCTCTGCTTTCTTGGTGTCTTTCTCTATCACCATCTGTCACTTTCTTCTTGATGCCCCTAACTTAAAAAAATTCCTTAGGAACACTCTTTCCATCAGGCCAAGAGAAAATAGATGTCCAAAGACTAAAAATTAAATGTTTTGTTTGTTTATTTTAAAATCTTCCAAGGCTAAAGATAGTAATGTCTGTCTTCTTTATGTGGTAATGAGTTGACATGTGATATTAATGACATCCTTGTATTTGTATGTGGTCAAGGAAATATTATACATAGATAACATACATCCTTAAAGGAAAGTGCTAAAACCATCTTCATTCTAGGATGGAGCCATAGAGGCAAAGAGAGTTACAGGAAGTTACTTTAGACCAAACAGTGAATATATAGCATGAATGAGATTTGAGCCCAGGCAAAGACTCTTAAGATCATACCCTTAACTTCCATGCCACATTACTTCTCCACAGTAGGATTAATGCCTATTGTAGGCTAAGAAGGAGACGGAAAGATTAGAAAGACTAATAGCACCTAAAATAGCTTTCAACTGATGTAACATTTGAACTTATATATATATATAAGTTTACATATATATATATGTAAATATACCCATATATTTGAGTATATTTGTATGTATGTATGTACATGTTTATATACATAAATACAAATAAATAAATAAAAATACAAATGAAAAGTTGTACTCCATTTGTGTACAATGAATCAAAATGCATTCTGCTGTCATGTATAACTAAATAGAACAAACAATAAAAATGATAGATGAACACTCATAAAAAATAAAATAAAATAAATGCACACACAAATTCAGCTAGATGTTAAAATACAAGATCAATATACAATAATAAATCACACAACAATATACCAGCAACAACCTGAAAATGAAATTATAAAAACAATTCCATTTACAATAGCATTAAAAATAATAAAATACTTAGAAATAAATTTGAAAAACACATATAAGATTTATAAACTGAAAACTATGGAACATTGTGGAAAGAAGTTGAGCAATGCCTAAACAAATGGAAAGACACTCTATATTTATTTATATAAAGAATTTTGTTAAGATGACAATTCCCCAAAAAGTGATCTATAGATTCAATACAATTTCTATCAAAATTCTAACTGGGTTATTTTTTTCATAAAAGTTAATGAGCACATTCTAAAGTTCAAATGGAAAGGCAATGGTCACACAACAGCCAAACTAATCTTGAAAAGTAGGAGCAAAACAGGGGTATTCAATCTTTCTGATTTCAAAATTTACTACAAGCTACTGTAATCAAGATAGTATGGAACTGACATAAGGATATACATATAGAGCGATGAAATAGAGTTGAGAGTCTAGAAACAAAACCTTGCATTTATAGTTAATTGATTTTCCACAAAGGTGTCAGCACAATTTAATGGGAAAAGAGTAGTCTTTACAACAAATGATGCTAGGACAACTGAATAGACACATGCAAAAGAATGAAATTTGACCTTTATTTCAAAACATATAGACCTAAAATTAAGAGCTAACACTTCAAAACTGTTAAAAGAAGTCATAGTAGTAAGTCTTTGTGACTTTGGAGTATGCAAAATATTTTAAAGATACAATAAGAGCACAAATGAAAAAAAAAAGTAGATAAATTTCACCTCTTCAAAATTCAAACCTTTTTTGCTACCAAAACTATCATCAAGAAAGTGAAAATATCAGGCTGGGGTTGTGGTTCAGTGGTAGAGTGTTTGTCTTGCATGTGTGAGACACTGGGTTTGATTCTCAGCACCACACATAAATAAATAAATAAAACAAAGGTATTGTGTCCATCTACAAATAAAAATATTTTTTAAAAGGAAGTGAAAATATAACACACAATATGGGAGAAAATGTTTGCAAATTGTATATCTGAATGTAATTTGGATATATAATAAAGAACTATTTCAATTCAACAACAAAAATGAACTAAATTGAAAAATGGGCAAAGCTTTGAGTAGAAATAGAAATTTCTCTAAGGAATACATACGAATAACCAATGTGTACATGAAA